>NC_092334.1:688887500-689110000 GCF_046630445.1 Rutidosis leptorrhynchoides
CGTCGAAGTCATCAAGATTATCACTAAGTCATTTATAGTTTGGAAATATTGGTAAATGGTATACATATTGTCAACTATCGTTGTAAAAAAAGTTGTCTTTTAAAAACAAATGCAATGTTTGTAAAATTTATCATATAGAGGGCAGATGCCTCGCGATGTAACCATATGTTATAGTATTCGTCCTTATGGATTAGGACTGGTCGCTTCACAAAGGTAATTTATTTTTGAATCATAACATTTAAAAAATAAAATATATATTAATTTATTTGTTTATCATTCTTCAATTCAAAAGTTGTTAAAATTTTTCTTACAGTCACAATTTGGATCCGATTGTTCAACATCTGCAGGAAAGTGAAAATAATGAATTTCAATTTTGCTGGGTAAGGAAATATTTTCCTTGTAATATATGAATGTGAATCTGCACACACTGAAACTCAAGTTGTATATAGATTCAATGTCAATCTGTATTTTTCATGAATGTTAAATCTGCATTTTATTTGTTGCAAGACCAATCTCACTGTACAAGAACAACTTCTTACACTCTTGATAATCCCGATAAAGAATTTTTTTTGAAAGAGTTGAAGAAAATTTGGGACAAAGGAGAGTACAATTAATCAAACACGATACTTATAAACGACAATCCTTATAAGGCAATATGCAACCCTATAAGATACCTTTATTCAATTATTTGTTTTAAATTTAATTCACCTATTACTATTAATTATTAATTGTTAGTTTCCTAAGCATGATCTCAAAATTTTTCAGCCCCATACTGGAATATTCCCCCATCATTGGAAAGTTGAAATAATAGAAGATAGTAGTTTGGGTATGAAAATTGAATCTCTGTGTCCTAAAAGCCATTGTGAAAAATGTTGTGCTTCTCATAAAAACAATTTGATTTCACAGGACATAATGGCAATCTTTGTAATTGGCTAGAGAAATTCGCATTATCTGATGATATTAAAACATTTATGCAAGCAAATCCGTTTGGTCAAGAACCCATCACAACTAACCATACCTCATGGGAATTCTATGCTAGTGTGATTGCTCAAGTAGAAGCATCGTTTGACAGTAAACAAGATGTGATTAATGATATTTCTATGGATGCTATTTTTAATGATGGTTTGAACTCAAAAGAATTTATCAATGAATCACCATCAAAAATTGAAAATTTTTACAGCAATAACTTGGATATTGATATTCAGAGTGCTAAAGCATTGAAGTTTTTACAAGTGAAAGAAGATGATGAAAGTAGCAGTCATTTTGGATACGATGATCGATACGTAAAGTGGCTGCAAGATCTATTCAACATTGAAGTGCAATTGAGAAAGAAGTTTTTAAAATGTAAGCATCCCAACAAAATCGAGGGTTGCTTTTATTCATGGAATAGAGATCAAGTTATGATTGAGTTATCTTTATCAAAAGGTTTGACTGAAAAGACTAGTTTAGACGATTTGCAATTACTTGGTTTAAAGGAATGGAAGTTTATCAATACCCATGTGAAGAATATAGAAGATAATGTAATGAAGACTGTTGTTGCACACAAGATTTTGAGGCTGTTTCAAATCTCTTACAAACTGAATCTAATTACTCGAGAAGAGTTCAAGGCATGGTGTATGGCAAACAAAATTACAATAAGAAAAAAATCTGTTGGATTAGATATAGAGAAAGAATCATATATAAAGCATCCAGTACCTAAAGAAATCACTTTTGTTGATAAGATGTATGTTAAGACTGATGACTTTGAGGGCTTATGCTACGAAGATAAAAATGGTGTTGAGTGCTTTCAAAGTGTGAACACGCTTAGTAAGCAGCATGTACTTCACTGTATTGGTTTGTTAAAAGAATGCAAGAAAGAAGATGCGTTTTTGTTCAGAAAACAATTGATAAAAAGCGCGGTCGACAAATTGTATATGATAAAAAAGTTTCCTGATTTGGAAAAACTATGTTATAAGATTAGTCTGGAGTATCAAAAACTAAATGATATATGATGTCAAAGCAGAGGGGTATAAAATACTATTAAATTTTAGCAGGAAATACTATTAAATACGATACAATTTTACACAAGATATTTATTTATTTATAGAATGGATATACTTAAACCTTGCTACAACACTTATAGGCAGTGTACCTAATCGTACAGTAGTGTAGTTTTTAGTAAGTCCGGTTCGTTCCACAGGGAAATCTTTAAACAAAGCTCAACGCTGTATTAGTTTACTTTTATAAAAATACAAATATATATATAAGTAATATTATTATTATAAAGGGGGGTTTTTACCGTTTAATGACCGGTTTGTCGATTTTAAAACTTTAGTCGCAGTTAAAACCTAATGTAAAATATAAAATAAATACAAGACTTTAAATTAAAGCGTAAAGTAAATAACGATAATGAAATTGCGAATAATAAAAATGCGATAAAATAAAATTGCGATAATTAAAAGGTACGATAATTAAAAGTGCGATTAAATAAAATAACAATAAATAAAAGTGCGATAATTAGAAGTGCAATTAAATATAAAATAAAGGAATTTAAATATGAAATAAATGAATTATGCTTATTTAAACTTCCGTAATCATGATGTTTGACGTGTTGATTTTAGTTTTATGCCCATGGGTTAATTGTCTTTTGTCCTGGATTATTCAATATGTCCGTCTGGTTTTTGTCCATAACAGTCCATCAGTCATAAATATAAATTGCAAGTGTCCTTGTCAAATTATTATTATACCTGAAGATAAATATTCCAACTAATTGGGGATTCGAATTGTAACAAGGTTTTAATACTTTGTTTAATGAATACACCAGGTTATCGACTGCGTGTAAACCAAGGTTTTACTACTTTGTTAACAATTACACCAATTACCCTTGAATGTAATTTCACCCCTGTTTTAATTATTCTAGTGGCTATTAATCCATTCCCGTGTCCGGTTAAATGAACGATTATTCGTACATATAAATACCCCGCCCATCGTGTCCGATCGAGTTTATATGGTAATTTATAGGGACGCCCAATTGTAAATCTTTATATTAACATTAACAAACTTTCATTTAGTTAAACAAATATAAAGCCCATTAATAGCCCATAGTCTAGTTTCCACAAGTGTCGTTCTTTTATCCAAACCCCAATTATGGTACAAAGCCCAATTACCCAATTTTAGTAATTAGCCCAACATCATGATTACTTCGTTTTAAATAAGCATAATAATAACTTAGCTACGAGACATTAATATAAAAAGGTTGAACATAACTTACAATGATTAAAAATAGCGTAGCGTTACACGGACAGAATTTCGACTTACACCCTTACAACATTCGCTAACATACCCTTATTATTAGAATTATAATTAAAATTAAAATATAAATTATAAATATAAATATATATTACTTCGTATGAATGAGAAGAAAAATTGATGATCATTTTGATCAGAATTCGGGTTGATTTATAGCCAGACTTGATTTTTGGGGCTCCGCGACTCGCGGCCAAATACCCTTAAAACTCCGCGAGTCGCGAAGAGGTATTTACAGTTTACACCCTTGGAGTTTCCTGCTACCGACGGTTTTAAATATATATATATAATATATATATAATTAATATAATTAATTATATATTATATTATATTTATATATATAGTTAACTTGTAATTTTTAGTCCGTTGCGTCGAGCGTTAAGAATTGACTCTGGTCCCGGTTCCGGATTTTTGAACGTCCTCGCGTACAATTTAATATCTTGTACTTTGCGTTTTGAATCTTGTACTCTTGTGATTTTGAGATGTTTCTTATCAATAATTGGAACCTTTTTGATTGTCTTTTGTTCTTTTGAGCTTTTTGGTCGTTTGCGTCTTCAATTCGTCGAATCTGTCTTTTGTCTTCACCTTTTATTATTTAAACGAATATCACTTGTAAATAGAACAATTGCAACTAAAAGCTTGTCTTTCTTGAGGAATAATGCTATGAAATATATGTTCGTTTTTAGCATTATCAAATATTCCCACACTTGAGCGTTGCTTGTCCTCAAGCAATATTGTCTTGAAATACTAGAATCACTTCTTTATTCTTCACACTTTGTACATCAGTGATTTCTATATGGCGGTATAAACAATGGTAGTAACGATATGGTTTACAGTCTCACATGACTATAAAAATTTAGATCCATTAAGGAAATTGGATCTTTATGAAAACATTTGATCTTTTGAAATCTAGTTTTTACCCTAGATAAGTTTTCCGGAATAACCCTTTACCGGTGTTTGCAAAATATTTTTGTGGGTTTGGTGGGTTTCAGATTTGAAAATTTTAGCTCAAAACTTGCGGTTTTGTGTCACCCACTTGCTAACCTTGTATTTGGAAAGCAACACGTCCAGTTTACTTGTTCCGTATATTACCTTTCGGCAAACTACCGTCCGGTTGTAAAGGAAAGCGTTGAACAAGCAACTGTTTAAGGCAATGTCCCGTGACATGCTTTTGATTATGGTCTATAACGTGTCGGACGCAATTACTATCCTTGGTAGGAGCAATAGTAAAGCTCACCCTTATAATTTGTCGGTTTGGCACGAGGTCCTGTCTTTGACCATGCTATGCAACCACCGTTCTTACGGTTGACACCCGATTTAGTTCAGGTGACCTAATGAATTCCAGGTGAATTCCTAGGATTTTACGTTCAATGGTAATGAACGCATTGAAAATAGGGTTTTCAGAAAACAAATCGGTTTATAATTTTGATCAAAATATTTTCTCGTTCAAGCTCGAGTTTAGATATCCTTGAATTCCATGAGTTTGTAATTCTCAATCTTTAAGGTCAATCTCTAGGATTGAGTAATATCAGTCTTAAAAGCTGATTTTTAATCTTTAAGGAGATTATCCTTTCTGGGGATCTGATTCATTAGTCTTATCCAGCTAATTTGCACGGTGCCTCCCCATTGTACGAGATAAATCCTTCTCATGGTTAGGATAAATCTGACCACTTGGTGACCCTGTTTAATGCTGAGGTCCGTGGATTTCCTGCTGATTTTAGTGATGACTTTTCTAGATTTTTCGTCAACCTACAGCTGGTCTGAACGACAACTTCATGACCTAAATCAAGAAGCGCGTGTCTTTTTCGGAAGACTTTACTTCCTTTTAATGATGGAATTGATTCATCGTGTAGATCCATCTCTTCTTTTCTTTCATTGGGTAAAACAGTTTAGTTTAGTCCAAAGCAAAAGTATTTTCAGTTATTTGTTACAGATATATGTGACATATGTTTAAAATAATTTGGTAAATTTTCCCACACTTGGCTTTTATTTTTCTTTTTATCGTCCTCTATTCCATTTTAAATGAATTATAACATTTTAGTTTGTTTCTCAATTTATGTCCTTTCTGAGGTAACAATAATTTCGGTGTTAAAACCTAGTTTTATCGTTCATAAATATGTATAAACATGATTTGAATTCATTTAATTGAAAAATTTTACTAGAATTGGGTAGTCAGTATATAAGACTAGTGCTGTTCTTTTTTATCAGAGAGCACTAGATTCTAATACAACTACTGCTTTACTAGTATTTTAATGGTAACCAAGTGTTTAATAAAAATTTTTAAAATCCGAAAGAATTTAACCCCTTCCCACACTTAAGATCTTGCAATGCCCTCATTTGCAAGAAATCAGTAACAATTTAAATTATTGAGGGTGATTTGTGTGAAAATGATTAAATTTTTACCAAAGTTTCCAAATATATTGGCGTTTGTTTGCTGAATGATAAATGGTGCACATCATTTGTTCATTCCGTCTTGTTGTTATTTCACATGTATTTTGCATCTTGTCGTCAAAATTACTTGCTTTTGCTGAACTTAATGCCAGTCTTTGAAAATGCGTTGTTTTACCCTGTTGTGTACATAAGATAAACTGCAAACATATATACATATTTTTGAAGTTTGGTTTATTACCCCACATTCAAAAATTATTAAAATCTAAGAATAAAAGTTAGATAATTATAAAAATGATTACAATATTAACAAAAATATTAAATGTATCAATAATTACAAATTATAAAATAAAAAAAATAAGTAAACTAAGGATGATATTGGTACCAATAGGGGTTCCAGGCATACCCATACGTGCTATAGAATGCTTCGGCAGGATCATACGTAGGATATGGTGGCTGCATCTCTATCGACCAAGGAGGGAAGACGGGTTTCGGTGTAGGAATATAGTTTCTACCTATATGTTGGCAATGCGCTATGATCTGGTTCTGATGAACTTGCCAATCTTCAAATGCTCTCTGTCTAGCATTTTCGTATTCCTGAGAAGCTATAAACCTATGCATTTCTTGCATCTCATTCCCCCCTCCTACATTACCTTGTTCCTGGTTTCTCTCTACCTGTGGATGTCTACCATTGTATCGTACTGCGGCGTTATTTCGCCGCTTCAACACTTTCGCACCATGGTATACATTTAAACCTATAGTGTCGCGGGGTTCCGGCTCTTCTACTAATAATCCCCCCCGACTTATATCCACACAGAGATATTCACCAATCAAAGTAATAAAAATACCACCTCCTATTATGCTATGTGGACGCATCCCTCGAACCATAGCTGATAAATAATAACCCACACAATATGGTATACTTACAGCGCTGTGTGGGTCTCGAATACACATATGGTAAAACAAATCTTGTTCATTTACCTTTTCTTTGTTTTTACCCCTTTGTGTAATCGAATTAGCTAAAAACCTATGTATTACTCTTAATTCGGCTCTATCTATATCCAAATAAGAGTAGTTTCCCCCTTTAAAACGGTGATGGCTTGTCATTTGACTCCACACACCGTGTGTATCAAAATTTTCATCTATTTTCCTACCGTTTAGTATCAATCCTCTACAATCGGCAGACGCTAATTCCTCAGGCGTGTATATACGTAAAGCCTGAGCCATGTCCAGTAAAGACATGTGGCGCATCGAACCGCCTAACAAAAATCTAATAAAAGAACGATCGGTTAAACTAGCTACCCGATCATTCAACTCTATACTACATAACAACTCTTCACACCATACTTTATATACAGGTCTGCGTATGGTGAATAAACATATCCAGTCATTAAAAGAAGAATTACCATACCTCTGTACCAGTAATTCCCTAATTGGCCCGGCCAATTCTACAGCTTCCAAGGGTCCCCATTCTATAACCCTCGGTACCTCAACAACCTTGGAATGAAGAGTATGCAAACCCCGTTGATATTTTGGATAATCTATCCAAAGTCTGTCAAATCTCAGGTTCGGGTGCAACTGTTCCAAGTGCATATCTGAAAATGTCATGACTGGATGAGGTACATCCTGCTTGTAGTAGTTATCTACCTCCTGTTGTTCCAAGTTCTCAGCAGGAGCATGGCGGGCTTGGGATGAAGATTCACCCCTTTCATTCTGCAAAACACATCAAACACAAATTTTGTGCATCCAAATATGCATTAGTGTCAGCAAAATCATCAATCAAAATAATTACAATGACATTATCAATTTACATCAAACTTAAGCTCATTTTCACATTTTTATCAAATCTACACTTTTTCAAATAAGCATATACGAAAATTTTCGCCAAGTTCATAAGCATTCAACTCAAATAACATGTCAAAATAATCATTACTAGCAAATAAACAAGTCTCAAATGGCATTATCTTTCAAAAATCAAGTTCATGAATTTTGGACTTGAAAAAGTCCACTTTAATTCTCAAAATCATGTTTAGGCTCAAAGTTTGGATCTTTTAACTACCTAGACATGTTACACTACTCAATTTAGCAATAATTCATGACAAAAATCGGCCATAACCTGTTTATATCAAAAAGCCCCAAATTGCTCAAGAACACAAACCCTAGATTCTAAAGATTTTGAAGTTTTTGGCTTCAAATCATGTTAACAAGCATCAATCTAGGTTATACATGCATAATATACTAACAATTTAACACTAATTACACTAAAAATTAACAAAATTCAAATTATGAAAATATGCTCAAGAACACACTAAAATTCGGATTTAAAGGTGATTTGGGGTGTAATTGTACCTGTTTTCTTGAGTAATTCTTAGATAAGATCCTCCTCAACATGATTGTAGTGAAAAATTTGAAGATTAACGGTGAAAAATCGAGTTTTTGGGATGATTTTCGTGGGTTTTCTCGGGTTTTTTCGAAGTGCAGTATGTGTGTGTGTGTTATTCTGTTCCAGCTCGTTCCTTTTATTTTTTTTTTCTGTATTTTCATACCACCGCGAGTCGTGGTGATATCCTCATTAATTGCCGCGAGTCGCGGCCCTTTTTTTTTTTTTTTTTTTTTTTTTTTAATAATCTTTAACTTATAAAACAATTAAGAAATTAATTTTAAAATTTTGTTTCCCTTGTTATTTAGGACGAGGTCGTTTCGGATCGATGTCCTAGTCCGTCCCTCGACAAAATTTTAAAATTTGTCTTTTTGTAGCGATTGTTTTAAAAGCTAAGATTTTTGGGGTTTTTTTTTTTTTTTTTTAATGTTTTTGGCATACTTTAAATCAATAAGATTAAAAATAATGATAATAAAAGTTCTCGTCCCTCCCTCGGGTAAAGCAATTTCGGTTCAAAGACCTAGTCTTCAACTTACGACGAATTTTAAAAATCATATTTTTAACTTAATAAGATAAAGTAAATTTTTGTTTTTAAATTCACACAACTTAAATATAAAATTCAAAATTAAAATTAAAAATTCACACCAAACTCAAAATTTAAAATGCATAAAATTAAAATTTCATATTTTAAAAATTAAAAATTCACACCAAACTTAATTTAAAAATTCATAAATTCATACCAAACTTATATTAATTTTTCAAATATTTACAATTTTAAAAATATTGTTTTTACAAAGTTTACAATATTAATTTAAGATTTAAATATTAAGATTAAAAATATGGTAAAAAAAAAAAATCTTTTTGTCTTTTTATCCCACTTTAATCAGTCAAATATTATCAAAAATATGCGCCCCTCTTTTCGGTAAAGTAATTTCGGTTCCAAGACCTAATTTAACTCATGACGTATTTTTGAAATATTTTGGGTTGATTGATTAAAGATATTTATACCTTAAGAATAAACGTTAAATTTCGCAGTGATGTAATAAATTTTTGAACGATATCAATAATTTCGGTTGCCAAACCTAATTTTATTTAATACCAATTTAATACTTTTTAGCGAACAAATTAGCGTTTATTATCAAAAGGTTAAAAATAAAAATAAAAACTGTACAGACATACCTGTGAAATAGATTTCTTAGTTATATGATCTATTATATTCATAAGATAGTCGGTTTAATTGGTCTTCCATGGCTGCATAGGCGTAACCTCGAGCATTCATTGTCTTTTCTTCTAAACATATGAACGGTCCGTCTCTGCATAAAGTAACAAATTCGGTATTTGAATAGGTTTGATTATTTGAACATTTACCTCCATGTGACCATTTTCCGCATTTGTGACATTTTTCTAGGTGTCGTGCTCTTCTTTTCGCTGCGGATTTTGATTTTCCTTTACCAAATTGTAACTTATTATCTTCGCATCTGGATCCTTTTCTAACTCCGTCCATTCTTTCTCTGATTACTGATACTATTTCACTCGGTAGTATGTCATTATTTCGTTTAGTGATCAAAGCGTGTAGCATTAGACCATGGTTTAATTCACAGGCAGTCTTCATTTCGTAAAAACCTAAAAAAAAAATAAAAATTCAGAATGGGGGGAGAAGACTAGTTCTTTAGGGTCTGCTAGGGAAAGACCATACGTGTTCCATTTTCGAGAACTACACGAAAACAGACAATCTAACTCTAACAGAAATACATATTATCCTTTAAAGACTTGATTCTCCCCACACTTAGTTAGCTGTGGTGTTGAAATTGTGATTAACTTCGTTGTCGACTTCCATCGGACCATGTATGTAATGTTTAACTCTGTGACCATTAACTTTAAATTCAATCCCATTTGAATTTATTAATTCTATCGTTCCGTATGGGAAAACTCTTTTGACTATGAATGGTCCAGACCATCTTGATTTCAATTTTCCAGGAAATAGCTTGAATCGTGAATTGAAAAGAAGAACTCTGTCTCCTTCTTTAAATTCTTTTGAACTTCTGATTCTTTTATCATGCCATTTCTTCGTTCTTTCTTTATAGATTAACGAATTTTCGTATGCTTCATGTCTTAATTCTTCTAATTCGTTTAGTTGACTTAATCGTAGACGTCCGGCTTCATGTAAATCAAGATTACATGTCTTCAAAGCCCAAAATGCTTTGTGTTCAATTTCTACTGGAAGATGACATGCTTTTCCATAAACAAGTCTAAAAGGTGTGGTTCCAATTGGAGTTTTGTAGGCTGTTCTAAAAGCCCAGAGTGCATCCTCCAATTTAATGGACCATTCCTTCGGATTTGATCCTACGGTTTTCTCTAGAATACGTTTTAAAGCTCGGTTGGTATTTTCAACTTGTCCACTTGTTTGTGGATGATATGCAGTGGAGATTTTATGAGTTACTCCATATCTTTTAAGAACTTTCTCAAGTTGATTATTACAGAAATGAGTACCCCGATCACTTATTAAAGCTTTCGGTGTTCCAAACCTTGCAAAAAGATGTTTTAAAAAGTTGACTACAACTCGTGCATCGTTAGTTGGGAGAGCTTGTGCTTCCGCCCATTTAGATACATAATCAATGGCTACGAGTATATATAGATTATTATGAGATTTTGGAAATGGACCCATAAAGTCAATACCCCAAATGTCAAATACTTCACATACTTGGATGACATTTTGTGGCATTTCATCACGTTGACTTATTTTTCCGGCCCTTTGACATGCATCACAGGATTTGCAAAGAAGGTGTGCGTCTTTGTAAATTGTAGGCCAATAGAATCCAGCTTCATAAACTTTTCTTGCTGTTAGTTGAGGCCCATAATGCCCTCCTGTTGGTCCTGTGTGACAATGGTTTAAAATTTTACTAGCTTCATCTCCAAATACACATCGGCGTATTATTCCATCGGGACAACTTTTAAACAGATGTGGATCTTCCCAGAAATAGTGTTTTATATCACTGAAGAATTTCTTTCGTCTTTGGTACGATAATCCTTTTTCAAGGAATCCACAAACTAAGTAGTTTGCATAGTCCGCAAACCATGGGATTTCTTTATAATCTATCTTTAATAGATATTCATCAGGAAAGTTGTCTTGTATGGCCGATTCATTCAGAACTTCTAATTCGGGATTTTCAAGACGAGAAAGATGATCAGCGGCGAGATTTTCTGCTCCTTTTTTATCTCGGATTTCAATATCAAACTCTTGTAAGAGTAAGATCCAACGGATTAATCTTGGTTTAGCATCTTGTTTTGAAAATAGGTATCTAAGAGCAGAATGGTCGGTATAGACCACCGTTTTTGCTAGAACGAGATATGATCGAAATTTGTCAAAAGCAAAGACAATAGCAAGGAGTTCTTTTTCAGTAGTTGTATAGTTCGTTTGTGCTCCTTGTAATGTCTTACTAGCATAATATATAGGTTGAAATCGTTTTTCAATCCTTTGTCCTAAAACGGCTCCCATTGCAAAATCACTTGCATCGCACATTAGTTCAAATGGTAGATTCCAATTTGGTGTTATCATGATTGGTGCATTAGTGAGTTTTTCTTTAAGAATATTAAAAGATTTGATACACTCATCTGTAAAGATGAATGGCGCATCCTTTTCTAGGAGTTTATTCATAGGAGTGGCAATTTTAGAAAAATCTTTTATGAAACGTCGGTAAAAACCGGCATGCCCTAGAAAACTCCTAACTCCTCTAACATTGGTGGGATGTGGAAGTTTAGCAATTACATCTACTTTAGCTCTATCCACTTCAATTCCTTCTTTTGAAATTTTATGTCCAAGAACGATGCCTTCTTTAACCATGAAATGGCATTTCTCCCAATTAAGTACTAGATTTGATTTTTCGCATCTAATTAGCATTCGTTCCAGATTAACTAGACATGATTTAAATGTATCACCGAAGACTGAAAAGTCATCCATGAATACTTCCATGCATTCTTCTATCATGTCGTGAAAAATCGCCATCATACACCTTTGAAAGGTTGCAGGGGCGTTACAAAGTCCAAATGGCATGCGTTTGTAAGCAAAAGTACCATAAGGGCACGTGAATGTGGTTTTCTCTTGATCTTCGGGTGCTATTGGAATTTGAAAATATCCGGAAAATCCATCTAGAAAACAATAGTAACTATTTCCGGCTAATCTTTCCAACATTTGATCTATGAAAGGTAAGGGAAAGTGATCTTTTCTGGTGGCGTCATTTAATTTTCTATAATCAATACATACACGCCATCCTGTTACAGTCCTAGTAGGAATAAGCTCATTTTTCTCATTTGTGATGACAGTCATGCCACCCTTCTTAGGCACGCATTGAACTGGGCTTACCCATGGACTATCAGAAATTGGATATATCAAACCTGCATCTAGCAGTTTAATAATCTCTTTCTTAACTACATCTTGCATATTAGGATTTAGTCTTCGTTGGCGTTGCACATACGTTTTATGACATTCTTCCATAAGGATTTTATGTGTGCAATACGAAGGACTTATTCCTTTAATATCATGAATCTTCCATGCAATGGCTGGTTTATGAGCTTTCAACACAGAAATGAGTTGTGATTTCTCATTTTCAGTAAGAGAAGACGATATTATTACAGGTAATTCAGATTCACCATGTAAATAAGCGTATTCCAAATGGTTTGGAAGTGGCTTTAACTCTAATTTCGGAGGTTCTTCTATCGATGATTTATATCGATATCTGTCTTCTTCTTTTAGCATTTGAATTTCTTCTGTTGTTGGTTCATATCCATTAGCTATAAGTGTAGCTAACATTTCAGCTTCATCAATTGGTTCATTACCTTCTCCTAAAGAACATTCTCCTGTTCCTTGTAATTCTGGAAATTCTTCTAATAATTCTGCATGTGCATCTATAGTTTGAATATAATAACATGTATCATCTGCAGATTGTGGTTGTTGCATTGCTCTATCAACTGAAAAGGTAACACTCTCATCCTCTATACTTAGGGTCAGTTTCTTACCGAACACGTCTATCATTGCTTTAGCCGTGTTTAAGAATGGTCTTCCTAATATGAGAGGAACTTGAGAATCTTCTTCCATGTCCAAAACAACAAAATCTACTGGGAATACTAAAGTACCAACTTTAACTAGCATGTTCTCCATTATCCCTCTAGGATATTTTATTGATCTATCGGCTAGTTGTATGCTTATTCTGGTTGGTTTCAATTCTCCAAGGTCTAGTTTAGCGTATAGTGAATACGGCATTAGATTTATACTAGCACCTAAGTCTGCCAATGCTTCTATTGAACTAAGACTACCCAGAAAACATGGAATTGTGAAACTTCCTGGATCAGATAGTTTTTCTGGTATCTTATTCAACAGCACTGCTGAACAATTAGCATTCATAGTAACAGCCGAGAGTTCTTCCATTTTCTTTCTATTCGTGATTAGATCTTTCAAGAATTTAGCATATCTTGGCATTCCTGAAATTACATCAATGAAAGGAAGATTTACATTTATCTGTTTAAACATATCCAAGAATTTGGATTGCTCGGCTTCAAGTTTTTCTTTCTTCATTTTACTCGGATAAGGAAGAGGTGGTTGGTATGGTTTAACATAAGGTTTATCCTTAACTGTGTTATCTTCATTAACCTTTTCAACTACCGGTTCTTTTTCCTTATCTTGATCAGCTTGTGGTTCTTGTGGAGTAGGAATAGTTTCATCAGAAGTTACAGGTATTTCAGGTGGTTTAAGTGTTGTACCACTTCTTGTGGTAATAGCTTTAGCTGTTTCATTCCGGGGGTTAGCATTTGTATCACTAGGTAAACTTCCCGGTTTTCTTTCACCTATTAACCTTGCTAGGTTACTTACTTCTTGTTCCAGATTTTGAATAGAAGCTTGTTGATTTCTAAATGCTTGAGCATTTTGTTCATTGGTTTGTTTTTGAGATGTGAAAAACTGCGTTTGAGTTTCAACTAGCTTCGTCATCATATCTTCTAAATTCGGCTTTTTATCATCGGTTTGTTGTGGTGGTTTGTTTTGAAAATTCGGTCTTTGCTGATTATAAGTATTATTGGATACTTGTTGATTGCTAGGACCTTGTTGGTTGTTGTATGGAATATTTCGGTTATAATTCTGGTTTTGATTGTAAATCGGTCTTGGCGGTTGATAATTATTCTGATAATTATTTCCAGGCCTTTGGTTTATGTATGAAATATTCTCTCTTTGTTCCATTGTTAATTCAATACTGAGACAGTCTTTTGTCAAATGTGGTCCTCCACACTGCTCACAACTAATTCGTATAGCATGAATATCTTTAGTCATCTTTTCCATTCGTCTCTCGAAAGCATCTATCTTTGCCGAAATGGAATCTAAGTCATGGCTAGAATCGGCTCTAGCTGCTTTAGATGATCTAATGATATCTTTTTCTTGGTGCCACTCATGTGAGTGGGAAGCAGTGTTATCAATAATTTTGTAAGCATCAGTTTCGGTTTTCTTCATAATCGAACCACCAGCTGCTATATCTATGTCTTTCCTTGTAGTGATGTCGCATCCTTGGTAGAATATTTGTACTATTTGACAGGTGTCTAAACCATGTTGCGGACATCCTCTTAACAACTTTCCATATCTTGTCCACGCCTCATATAGAGTTTCATTTGGTTTCTGTGTGAACGTAACAATTTCTGCTTGAAGTCTTACGGCTTTAGATGCAGGAAAAAATTGTTTAAGAAATTTGTCAATTAAAACATCCCATGTATCAATCGCCCCTTCGGGTAACGATTCCAACCAATCTTTGGCTTCTCCCTTTAAAGTCCAGGGAAATAACATGAGATATATCTGTTCATCCTCTACTTCTCGTATTTTAAATAGTGTGCAGATTCTATTAAAGGTACGTAGATGTTCATTTGGATCTTCCTTCGGCGCACCACTAAATTGGCATTGATTAGTCACCATGTGTAGAATTTGTCCTTAGATTTCATAATCTGGCGCATTAATGTCTGGATGAGTAATTGCGTGACCTTGGCCAGTGCGTTTAGCTCTCATTCGGTCTTCCATACTTAAAGGTTCCAGATTCTCCATAATTGAATTTGTTGAATCGGTATCAATAGATGGTTCTGATTTAATAGTTCGTTCCTCAACAATCTCTGTTTGAATGATTAGTGGTTCCGGAGGAAAGTTTAATGGTTCAGGATCTACGAACCGTTCCTGAATATTTTCTGGATTCTCAATTGTGAGGTTTGTTTCAAAAAATGGATTATCGGAAATTTGAACTGAAGTACTTGGTCGACTGGATGACGATTCTAAAGAAAAATCAACGGCGGTTATATTTGTTAAACGATGTCTTGATCGAGTTACAGGTGGTGAACGTACAAAAGGTGGTGAACGTCTTGCTCGGTGCATTCACTGAATATCCTATTAGTTTTAAAAAGGAAAGAAAAATTATAATAAGTTATCCAATCAATAGACTTTTCTGATTTTGCCCACGTTTTGAATAGCCAAAAGATGCAGCAGAGGGGCAGGATTCGTTTGGTCTCAATATAATTGAGGACTGTTTGGCTCCAATAACCCGGTCTACGTACAAATCCAACTATTACTACGAACCAGAAAATTTTGATGTCTATCAATTTAACCACTCAAAATAAATTTTCGTAATTTTAAGAAATTTAGATAAGAAGTAGAAAAAAAAATTCTAAGTCCTAAAAACTAGAATGGCGAGAAATAAGAAAGACAAAGAGTTCGTCGAAAAAGGTTGAAAAAGAAAAAATGGTTGAAAAATAAAAGGTGACGGAAAAATAAAAGAAACTTATCAAAACTTAAAAATACTTAACTAATTTAACCTTATTACTACAACTAACTTAAAATTATAATCGCAAATTGAAATTACTAATTGGAATGATAATTGGTACATAGTAAAAGGTCTCTAAAAATATTAAAGCTTACAAGAAAAACTAAGTCCCAAATGAAAATAACTTAAAAAGAAACTAAAACTTAAAAAGGCGTCGCAAAATTCTAAAACACCTAAATCTTAGTCTAAAGAAAAAGCACTTAAGGAATTCTACGGCAAAGCCTAAAAATCTAGGAGTAAAAATAACTATAGCAAAAACTAAGTTTAAAATTAATTATGAGCTAAAAAATACAAATATTACGCTACAATGATTAAAAAGGTACAAAATATAAAAATATACAAAAAGTTGTAAAAAGTACAATTTTTATAAAAATATTATTTTTATATTATTTATTTTATAAAATTACTAATTTTACAATTTAATAAAAACTTAATTAATACTAAATACATAAATATAAAGTAAAAAGTAAAAATAAAACTAAAATTAATAATAATAATAATATTTAGGTTTTAATAATAATAATAATTAAAAATAACCCGTGATTAGGGTTTTTTGTCCGTGTGTCAGAGGGTCTCCGCGAGTCGCGGCAAATAAAGAAGAAATCCCCGCGAGTCGCGGGGTTCAGGAATTCAGTTGACAGGACTTACTTTTTACGCGTTTTTCTTTTTTTTTTTTTTTTTTTGTTTTCTGTTTTTTAATTAAATAAAAGATATTAAAATTAAAACTTATATTTTTATAAACTAAAATAAAATTAAAGAAACTTATAAAATTTAAATATTTAACAAAATCCTAAAAATACTTATATTTTTGTTTTTCTTTTTATATTTTTGAATAATTAAAACGTATTTTTACAAAAACGAATTTTTAATAGAAGTAGATAAAAATTTTTTTTTTTTTTATATTAGCGTTGCGCTTCCGGCTTTTAAGAGTTTTCCCCGGCAGCGGCGCCAAAAATACTTGATGTCAAAGCAGAGGGGTATAAAATACTTTATAATTTTAGCAGGAAATACTATTAAATACGATACAATTTTACACAAGATATTTATTTATTTATAGAATGGATATACTTAAACCTTGCTACAACACTTATAGGCAGCGTACCTAATCGTACAGTAGTGTAGTTTTTAGTAAGTCCGGTTCGTTCCACAGGGAAATCTTTAAACAAAGCTCAACGCTGTATTAGTTTACTTTTATAAAAATACAAATATATATATAAGTAATATTATTATTATAAAGGGGGGTTTTTACCGTTTAATGACCGGTTTGTCGATTTTAAAACTTTAGTCGCAGTTAAAACCTAATGTAAAATATAAAATAAATACAAGACTTTAAATTAAAGCGTAAAGTAAATAACGATAATGAAATTGCGAATAATAAAAATGCGATAAAATAAAATTGCGATAATTAAAAGGTACGATAATTAAAAGTGCGATTAAATAAAATAACAATAAATAAAAGTGCGATAATTAGAAGTGCAATTAAATATAAAATAAAGGAATTTAAATATGAAATAAATGAATTATGCTTATTTAAAATTCCGTAATCATGATGTTTGACGTGTTGATTTTAGTTTTATGCCCATGGGTTAATTGTCTTTTGTCCTGGATTATTCAATATGTCCGTCTGGTTTTTGTCCATAACAGTCCATCAGTCATAAATATAAATTGCAAGTGTCCTTGTCAAATTATTATTATACCTGAAGATAAATATTCCAACTAATTGGGGATTCGAATTGTAACAAGGTTTTAATACTTTGTTTAATGAATACACCAGGTTATCGACTGCGTGTAAACCAAGGTTTTACTACTTTGTTAACAATTACACCAATTACCCTTGAATGTAATTTCACCCCTGTTTTAATTATTCTAGTGGCTATTAATCCATTCCCGTGTCCGGTTAAATGAACGATTATTCGTACATATAAATACCCCGCCCATCGTGTCCGATCGAGTTTATATGGTAATTTATAGGGACGCCCAATTGTAAATCTTTATATTAACATTAACAAACTTTCATTTAGTTAAACAAATATAAAGCCCATTAATAGCCCATAGTCTAGTTTCCACAAGTGTCGTTCTTTTATCCAAACCCCAATTATGGTACAAAGCCCAATTACCCAATTTTAGTAATTAGCCCAACATCATGATTACTTCGTTTTAAATAAGCATAATAATAACTTAGCTACGAGACATTAATATAAAAAGGTTGAACATAACTTACAATGATTAAAAATAGCGTAGCGTTACACGGACAGAATTTCGACTTACACCCTTACAACATTCGCTAACATACCCTTATTATTAGAATTATAATTAAAATTAAAATATAAATTATAAATATAAATATATATTACTTCGTATGAATGAGAAGAAAAATTGATGATCATTTTGATCAGAATTCGGGTTGATTTATAGCCAGACTTGATTTTTGGGGCTCCGCGACTCGCGGCCAAATACCCTTAAAACTCCGCGAGTCGCGGAGAGGTATTTACAGTTTACACCCTTGGAGTTTCCTGCTACCGACGGTTTTAAATATATATATATAATATATATATAATTAATATAATTAATTATATATTATATTATATTTATATATATAGTTAACTTGTAATTTTTAGTCCGTTGCGTCGAGCGTTAAGAATTGACTCTGGTCCCGGTTCCGGATTTTTGAACGTCCTCGCGTACAATTTAATATCTTGTACTTTGCGTTTTGAATCTTGTACTCTTGTGATTTTGAGACGTTTCTTATCAATAATTGGAACCTTTTTGATTGTCTTTTGTTCTTTTGAGCTTTTTGGTCGTTTGCGTCTTCAATTCGTCGAATCTGTCTTTTGTCTTCACCTTTTATTATTTAAACGAATATCACTTGTAAATAGAACAATTGCAACTAAAAGCTTGTCTTTCTTGAGGAATAATGCTATGAAATATATGTTCGTTTTTAGCATTATCAATATAAAAGCTGAAGAAATGGTCAAACTGTTGAAGAAGAAGGGAGTATGGAAAGAAGCAATGAGAAACAAGTTTAAAGATTTGCTAGATAAACAGAAAGGTAAAAACATAACCGGATAACGAACAGATGTCTAAAAGGTACTTCAAATAATCCATCCCAACTTTTCAATTTATATTACATGCTAAAGTATGTATGCCTGGTTCATTTTTCTGCTTTTTTCAGTATGTTTAAATAAACTACTTATTTTTCTAATAATGAAGTGTTTTAATTTTTTTTGTTCTTCATCACTTTTTTCAGTAAGTAAATCTACTATCATTACCCAGCGTTTGAATACTAAGGATATGTAAAAAGTAATTCGTTTCCTGTGTTTATCAAGTTACTTTATTGATATAATCTGATTCTTAATCTTTTATACATATTTTTAATAAACATAATCAAAATCAATTACCTGCAAGCAGATTGAGTCATTCTGGAAGCATATTGGGTCATTCTACAAGCAGATTGGGTCAATCTGCAAGCAAATTGGATCATCTGCATGCAGATTTGAAGCAGATTGGGTTCAATAAAAAGATGGCACAACTAAGTTGGCAGATCTATGATCTATCTATATATATATATATATATATTTTTAATTTCGTATATCTACGATTTTGCTAGACTGTAAATATTAATATATTTTTTTTTGCAGGCTATCCAACCGTTCCTAGTATCAAGGCTGAATTATGTCATACGAATGAATGTTTTTTTAAATTTCTTTAAATTTGTATACAATTTATTAATGTTTAATAGATGTACTGGACATAGAAGATAAAGGTAAAATTTTAATAGGTACCAACCAATCGCTCAATGCTAAGCTATTCTAGTATTTTTGCAAGATACAGACTAAAAGTCATTTTTGTACACATACAGACTGAAGTGTTAGATACAGATTGAGGTGAAGGTAAATATTAATATTTTTTACATTATGAATTCACCCAAAAAAAAATTATAATTAGTTACAAAACATCAACAAACCAATTTGAGTTGTATAGCTTCAAAATTAAGTTTATGGTTATGGTTATTGTGAGCAACTAAATAACATTCATGCAGAAATCATGGCCCATATTAAATAATCCTTTATAGTCCAATTACACATTGTGGCCCATAGAACACAATTTTAGTTTCAAAATCACCCAAAAACGGCCCAAGTTCACACAATTTTTTATATATATTTGACAAAAAATATCTACTCACCCCCACACATTTACACCTTCACCTGCCATATCTCTTTGCTTCCAAAAGCTTGTCAACTCCACGCATTGCCTTCCAAGCTTCCACGACGAAATCAGGTAAGTGTCTTTTATCGAGCAATATTTATTACTTTTTACACTTCATTTCAAGAATGTTGTTACTGATATAATCGTAAACTAATTTAGGGTTCATTTAGGGTTCATTTTTGACATATTGGGGGAAATGTTTATCGTTTATAAGCAGTTGATTGTTATTTAATTATGTATAGACACCAATGTTCATTATGCATTCTTTTTGACATATTGGGTTGAAGATTGAACCCAATCTGCTTGCAGATTGAACCCAACCTGCTTGCAGATTGAAGATTAACCAACCTTCTTGCAGATTGACCCAACCTGCTTGTAGATTGAACCCAATCTGGTTGCAGATTGAACCCAACCTGGTTGCAGATTGAAACAACATGCTCACAACCCATAAAATTAATTTTGAATCTATAAACTTAACATGTAATCTATATTTTTGATGTTATGTAACTAATTATATTTACTAACACAATATATTCTTTGTAAAATCACCTATGATATCTTTGTAAATTCACCTTCACCTTAATCTATCTAACACTTTATGTCTGTATGTGTAAAAAATGACTTTTAGTCTGTATCTTGCCAAGATTGACATTCAAGTTTCAGACACACTTCATTTGCTCCATTTTCTCATCTGCTTCTCCTTAATGTACTTACATCTAGTGAATTCAACTTATAAAATCACCTATAATATCTGGTAAATTCACCTTCACCTCAATCTGTCTCTAACACCTTCAGTCTGTATAATCATTCAGTTTACTATTGTTGTGATTGAACCCAACCTGGTTAAAGATTGGACCCAACCTGCTTGCAGATTGAACCCAACCTGCTTGTAGATTGAACCCAACCTGCTTGCAGATTGAACCCAACCTGCTTGCAGATTGAACCTAACCTGGGTTGCAGATTGAAACAACCTGATTACAACCCATAAAATTAATTTTGAATCTATACACTTAACATGTAATCTATATTCTTGATGTTATGTAACTAATTATATTTACTAACACAATATATTCTTTGTAAAATCACCTATGATATCTTGTAAATTCACCTTCACCTTAATCTGTATCTAACACTTTATGTCTGTATGTGTACAAAAATGACTTTTAGTCTGTATCTTGCCAAGATTGACATTCAAGTTTCAGACACACTTCATTTGTCCATTTTCTCATCTGCTTCTCCTCAATGTACTTACATCTAGTAAGTTCACCTTATAAAATCACCTATAATATCTGGTAATTTTATTACTTTTTACACTTTTGTTCAAGAATGTTGTTACTGATATAATCCTAAACTAATTTAGGGTTCATTTATAGTTCATTTAGGGTTCATTTTTGACATATTGGGGGAAATGTTTATCGTTTATAAGCAGCTGATTGTTATTTAATTATGTATACACACCAATATTCATTATGCATTCTTTTTTGCCACTAAACAGGTTGTTTTTCAGTGGATTCTAATTCAACTAAGTGTGTTGTAAACAATAAGTAGTTGCAGACAAAACAAGAGAGTATTGAAGTAATTGAACTGTCATCAGATTCTGATGACAGTTATTATGGTTTTATAAGTAACATAGCAAATCTTGAAGATAGTGATTCATCTGATGACGACTTGTCTGATGATGAAATTAGCATTACAGTGACGGTACAACGTGGAAAAACATGGGTAAGTTAGTTGATTTAATTTTTTCATTTATCAATAAACTATTATACATATATAATCGCCAAGTTTGTAATCCTTAATTTTTCTCATATAGCGGCTACCGAATGAGTTTGTGATGGTACCGCACCTAAAAGCTGGGATGAAAGTTATTTTAGTGAATGATAAAGGAGTAGAGTTCAAGTGTCGATTGATAACAGAAAAAGAAAAGAAAAAACCAAACTTTGCTATATCAGGTGGGTGGACTAATTTCAAAAGTAAGAATAAATTGAAGCCATACGATGAAGCAGTTATGACATACAACATGTGTGAAAAAAAGTTTTTTATGTCGGATGTGAAGAGGAAGAAAAAGAGAATCCATTAGTTAAATGGATAACAACAATGAATAGTTTGACAAGTTTCTTTTGGGGGTCGTTTACAAGTATATTGATGTAGTTGTTACTAATGTATGGTTTGTAATATATTTGGGACTTTTAGCTTTTATGTTTTAGAAATGTCTAATTATGTATTTTTTTGAACCTATGTAGGTGTATAATATGCTGTTATATATTTTATTTATGTTCTAGGAATGAAAACTATCTTTGTATGTTATTTTTTGTAACAACGTTTTTTGTGTACTGAATGGATGTTGAAGTTCAAGTATTACAACTTTGGTGAAATGTGTCTTAATATGTTTCAAGATACCAATCTAATATGTTTTCAAGATACCAATCTAATATGTTTCAAGATACCAATCTAATATGTTTTCAAGATAATATACTAGTATTAACAAAAGGCGATTGTCATGAGGAGGTAGAGTAAGGCGACCTGATGACATAATATACTAGCATCAAGGTTGAAGAAATTGGAACTCAGGGAGTTCTCAGTGGAATCATTTCTAGGAGTTCTCGGAGAACTCGGTGAGAACTCAGAGAGTTCTCAGTGGTTGACTTTCGTTGACTTTTTGGTATAATTTTTATGATAACCAAGATTTAAACGAGATTTGACCCAATCTCTGCTTCAAATCTTCTAGCAGAATGACCCAAACTGCATGCAGATTGACTCAATCTGCTTGCAGAATGACCCAATCTGCTTGCAGGTTGAAACAACAATGATTAAAATAAGTACACAGAATGAAACAACAATGATTAAAATAAAAACAAAAACAAATCATTTTAACAAAATAATAATATTAAAATGATATATAACTAGTTTTTAAAGTAATTAACAAACTTCTCAACCAAAATGAACTACTACCTAACCATATTTCTTTCGTCTTTTCTCAATTCTCTTGAATGCATTTCGCTCCATCTGCAATTTAGCTTTTCTTGACATTCCATCATAAACATTCATCTGAATTTCTGTTGTATTCAACTTCGTATTCTGGTTACAAGTTAGGATTCTATATAAATATTTGTAACGAAGACTATTCAGTTGTTCCATTAGCACTTCTCCATTTTTAAATCCACATTTCCATTTTGAAAATGAAGTCCCCATGTAGGTCTCCATATGTCTCATCAAAAATATGCCACAATCAACAACATTACCTCTTGTCTTCCATGTCAAATCCATTACCTCAAATTTTTCCAATTTAAGTTTCTCAATGTTTCGATGATTTTTATTTTTACAGTATCCCACCAGCAGTTTGCCCTGCATAAAAACAATTAATTTTTAAAATATTGTTCAATATGTAAAAATAAGTTAGCTGTATAAATACTTACCAAAATTCCCGTTCTTTTCTTAAATTTGATGTGTATATTATCTCTCACATCTTCATAATCCAAATTGTCAATAACATAGCATTTGTTGGTTTGCATATTGAAGCATGTAAAGAAATAATGATGATTCAACAGAATTGGGAATATGATCTGTTTGAAATATAAAATTATTCATCATGATTTATACTTCAATAATTAATAAATATAAATATTAAATATACATATATATTTAACTAACCACATCTGCTTTTTCTAGTGGATATTCTATTAGACTTAACCAAGCATCCATTTCTTCTTCAAATTTTGTTGATATAGTAACATATCCTTTCGATATATCTTGATCAAGTTCTTTCAATATTTCATCAGTCTGTAAATATTAACTAATTTAAAAGTTTCATTTTGTGCTTTGTATTCATTTGAATCATTTTATGTTTACAGATTATAAAGGTAGTCTATAACAAATTAGGCAAGATTTGATATTTCAATCTGTGCACAGTTTTGAGTTTTCAATATGTGCCAAATTTGAACAGATTCAAGGTCAAAAATAACAAATTGAAAGTCAAATTTAACAAATTCAAGGTTAATTTGAACAGACTCAAGGTTCAAATTGAACAGATTCAATTCTTACAAAATTTAACAGATTCAAGCTTAATATTTAGCAGATTGAAGATCAATTTTCACAGATTGGAGGTCAAAATTGGACAGATTGAAGGTCAATTTATGTGCAGATTGAAATAAGAAAAAAAACCATTTTTAAATTCACTTATATAAACTAAAGTCGGAATGCGAATTAGAAAGTCCAAGGATACTTACAAAACATCTTGTGTTGCATAATAATCTTCTTAATATTCCCTCTTTTTTTTCTCCTCAATATTCAAAATCAAACTCCAAGCTTCAATAACACCAACATGCACTTCTGATTTTGGGATTAGGCTCTCCATTACTACTTGTGTGCAAAAAACTCCACTTGTGTGCGAGAACATAATATCACTGTCACATTTAAAATTGCATACATAAAAAATTATTAGAAAGAATAAAATAATTTTATTGTATTTAAAGCGGTTTTTTTTTATTCTTACTGGGGTGATGGCGTGCAGGAAAAAATTGTTTTACCCAATTTCATCTCAATTGCTGTTATTTTAGAATTAATGTACACAGGTCTGTTGTACAACGTTAATTTCGATATCAATAATGGTTGTTTATATCCTCTTGTATTATCATGAGCATCAAACTTCTTTTCATGAGGTTTACCAATATCACTATCCACCATATTCATTTTTGATCTTCGAACATCATCTTCCATTGACAACTTTCTTTATTTTTGAAAGTCTGAAGATTTTTCATTTTTTTGGATATTTTTTTCTTTAGAAAATCCAAACCTAGACTGAATGTTGGTGAACATCATAATTCTGCAGGTTTGAACACAATTTCTAGTTGCTTTTTTGATGATGATTCTTGTGCATTGTTTTCTGCAATATCTGCTGCAATACAAGCATCGCCCCATAAACTATCTGATGTAGATTGACTTTTATTTGAAAGTATATTCACATCTTCTTCGCTCAACATGGCAGATTCTTGAACTCTTGTTTCTATCTCAGTACATTTATCATCAAGTTACAAACACTCTTCATCTGTTCCATTTCCCATCTGCTTCTCCTCATTAACTTGTGCATACACCTTAGCTGCTGCAATATCCGTTGCAATACCAGTTTCGACCCATATATCATCTGATGTAGATTGACTTTTATTTGCAACTACATTCACATTTTCTTCTCTCAAAATTGCAGATTCTTCAACTCTTGTTTCTATCTCAAGACCTTTATCATTGTCTTTCAAACACTCTACATTGATTAAATTATCTGTATTGCAATATCCTTTTTTGATATTCAACAAATTCAACCTTTTTATGTATTGATTGACATATTTAATCATTTCACTTTTAAGCGAGTCCACTACACCATGTACTTTAACATCATTTGGATAGTATTTCAATGTACTTTCCATTTTTTGTAGCAACTCATCACCTTTTTCAGTTACTATTGTGGACAATGATTTTATCACACCACAATCATACTCCTGCACAGTGAAGAAAATTATTAAATGTCTATTATACATAAACCCATTTATAATTATAAATAAATTCAAATATGACTTTGATTTTTTACCTCTGTTTCTTCTGTGACAGAATCATCATCATTATCATTCAAATTAATCATATTTTCTCCATCATTTGATTCTTCACTTTCACTTTCGTAAGTTCTAGAAACTTCTTTATCGTCAACTATATTAATTAAATTGCAATTTAAATTTTTAGTGTAGATTAACAGAATAATACTTGAAAATGAATTTGCAAATAACAAAATAATATTGTAATATTTAATTCAAAATCAATTACCTGCAAGCAGCATCGGTCAATCTGCAAGCAGTTTGGGTTAATGTGCAACCAGATTGGGTTTAATCTGGCAGCAGGTTGGGTCAATCTGCAAGCAGATTGGGTTTAATCTGCAAGCAGGGTGGGTCAATCTGCAAACAGGTTGGGTCAATCTGCAAGCAGATTTTGGATTTAATCTGCAAGCAGATCTTTGGTTTAATCTTTTTATGAATCATTCTTAAGAAAAACAATTTTGGCTCAACAAATCAATTACCTGAATGAATCATTCCATCATCACCGTTACCCCTGTCTTCATTGTCTTCACCCAATCCATCATCATCATCATCATCATCATCATTAACATCATCATCATCATCATCATCATCATAATAACTCCCTGCAACATCATATTCAATTATTTTTTTGAAACTTATTTTACAAATACAGTTTTCACATCTTCCTAAAATGCACTTAATAAATTGCGATTTAATTTTTCAAATACTTTTTTTTTTAAAACAAACAATTTTTCAAAATATTGAAAGACATACCTTTATCTTCATCTTGTAATGTTGTAAGCAGTATTGTAAATCTCCCGAGATCTCCCCGAGATCTCCCCGAGATCTCCCCCGAGATCTTGTTTTTAGAAGGAAACCGAGACGAGATGTTCATCTCCCGAGATTTCTCGGTCAACGGGGTTAAACTTAGTCAAAACCACGATTTCTCATATTTTCTTGCTAATTTGTAAGCTTTTCTTGTAAAATTCTTAATTTCTAAGATTTTCTCGCTAATTTCTCGGATATTGTTGTAAAATCTCGTAAAAACGTATATAAATATACAGATATTTATGTTTTTATGTATTTTTTTATTAAAAAAACTACAAAGTCAACGTAAGTCAACGTCCGAGATCTCCCCGAGATTATTCCGAGATGCCGATATCTCCCTAAAAAGTCCAAACGAGATCTCCCCGAGATCCGAGTTCTCCAACCTTGGTTGTAGGTGGACTATAAACAGCAATTTGTTTCATATTAGATAAATTCTTTAAGATACATTCATTCCCAAAACCACCATCGTTTAACTCATCTTCTTCTCTTTGCATCAACATATCAGTTGTCCAGTTCATTATTTCAGGTTTTGCCTTATCACCATGTTGATCGTCATTGAAGTCTTACTAACATACCAGACCTAAAAGAAACTATATGTAAACAAGTTGTAAGATTTTTTTTGTATCTATATGTATGAATAATTAATTATTCTCATAAAAAAGTAGTAAATAAATACTCACCACCAAAAACGTCAAAGGATAAACATACCAATTCTTACTTTTATCCGCGCACCAATCATCTTTACTTCTTCTCAGAAAATCAAGAATATATCCACACCAATTCATTTTTATCACATTATCTGTTGTAGCTATTGATGGGAGGAATTTTTGATTTACAGAGTTATTTTTAACACCTTAAGCCATTATTGTCATTATCAATACTAATATCTTCAATTTAAAATCAAATCCTCCATTTTTACTAGACATAATTGAATCTTGAACACTTGTGACAAATATCCTTTGTGTTTTTCTAGCAACTTTCACAAATTGACGTCTGAACTTATTAATAAACCATGTTGTACCGATACCTGCTCTGTCTACGGCATTTACATGTATTTCTCCAATTGGGAATCCAAGTATATCATATACATCTTCTTTCGTAATTTGAAGAACTACCGACCCTAAATCAAGTGTCAACTCTCTTGCATTTAATCTTTCAACAAGCCATAAACACAATCTTTCTGGTAATTTATTAATTCTAAAAGGTATCAAACTTTGAAATCCCATATCAATCATATCTTTTTTCTGTTCATCACTTAAAATAATGATTTTGGACTTTGCCTCGTATCAATAGATTCTTGTTTTTTTTTTTTTTTTTTTTTTTTTGGTTTATATGTTGTAACTTTTGTTTTCTTTTTTCTGTTTGTAAATTTACTCTTTGTCTTTGAATTATTCTTGACTTTTAATCTGAAACTCACTTCCATATTCTTCTTTTTTCCTTTGCTTTTACCCTCTGATTTGTACAAGGATATAGCATCAGAATCACTTTGTTTTGTTTCTGCAAAAAAGAAAAAAAAGAAAAAAATATATATATATACATATATAACCCAAACTGAATGTGAATTCCCTAGATGGACATATACGAAGGTGAAGGTGAAGGTGAATTCACTAGATGAACCCAACCTAAGTGTAGATTGACCCAAGCTGAGTGTAGTATGTGAAAACAAATATATACATATACGAAGGTGAAGGTGAATTCACTAGATGGACATTGACCCAAGCTGCTTGCAGATTGACCAAACCTGCTTGCGCATTGGACCCAAGATGAGTGCAGATTGACTCAACCTGCTTGCAGATTTGACCCAACCTGCGTGAAGATCGACTAAACCTGCTTTGCAGATTGACCATACCTGCTTGCGCATTGGACCCAACCTGCTTGTGCATTGGACCCAAACTGCTTGCAGATTTATATACATATATAACAACAATATTTATACACTTAAGTATGTTCAAACTGTATTTTTTCACATACATATTGAACTTATAGATACAGACTGATAGATGAAGGTGAAGGTCAAGGGTGAAAGTGAATATACTAAGTGAAGGTCAATTTCGATTATAGCATATGTCATTTTTTAGGTGATTGAAAAATAAATGTTTGCAGATTAATACTAAATTTCAAGTTTGGCAAGATACAGACTGAAGTGTTAGATACAGATTGAGTTTTTTAAAATAGTTCAAATACACAATATATAATACATTATAAACAAAGGTGAATGTGAATTCACTAGATGGACATTGACCCAATCTGCTTGCAGATTGACCAAACATGCTTGCGCATTGGACCCAACCTGCGTGCAGATTGACTAAACCTGCTTGCAGATTTGACCCAACTTGCGTGCAGATTGACTAAACCTGCTTTTTGCAGATTGATCAAACCTGCTTTTGCATTTTACCCCAACTTGCTTGCACATTGACTCAACCTGCTTGCAGATTTGATCCCACCTGCGTGCAGATTGACTCAACCTGCTTGCAGATTTGACTCAACCAGCGTGCAGATTGACTCAACCAAACCTGCTTTTGCATTTTACCCCAACTTGCTTGCACATTGACTCAACCTGCTTGCAGATTTGATCCCACCTGCGTGCAGATTGACTCAACCTGCTTGCAGATTTGACTCAACCAGCGTGCAGATTGACTCACCTGCTTTTGCAGATTGACCCAGCCTGCTTGGACATTGATCCAACATACTTGCAGATTGATTCAACATGCATGCAGATTGACCTAATAAGCTTTTTAGATGATTTTAACTAGGTGATACAAACAAAAGAGAGCAATTAACTAGTTCAAAATACATGTATAATTCAACATTTTTTTAGGTGATTTTATTAGGTGAATTTACCTTAAGAACCATCTATATAGTGAAAAGAAGCTTCAACATCAGTAGAATCGTCTTTAACATCATCAGAATGATCAACAGACGTTTCACAAACACTTTCGTTATTTGATACGCTTAATCGCCTCTTTTTATACGAACTTGAACTAATTGATTCAGATTCGTTTAAAGATGTATTTTTCATCTTCGTCATTTGTGATTTTGGATTGATCTCTGTTTTAAATTGGGGAACGTTTGATTGATATCTAAAATTAGGTCACAATTGATCTCTGTTGAAATTTGGGGGAAACGACTTGATCTATACGGAGCGGCGTATTTTTAAGGGTGAAATGTCGAAACTACCCTTCCGCGTATCTCAGTTCCTTGGGTTCTCTACATACCCTAGTTCTCCATGGATCTTCACCCTATATATATAATAGTTACACCGTGGATTTTATTTAACTACCAAACATTTCTGTTGGGTTACCGAAATTTAGGAAGACCTAACAATAATTACAAGAGTGTCCTTCACGTACTATAAAATCCGATTGAGTAGACTCAATATAGTCATCGATCATAATTTTATCCAAAACGATCACTTTTAAGCTAGCTTTAGGAATTTAAAATGAATCATAACTCAGTTAAAATATCTGCATTACTTCTGCTTCTCATCACTGTTGCCGGTTCAGGTAACAATAGCATGTTGTAATTACCATTGGTGTTTAAGCTGTATTTCTTAAACACCTTGTTTCACATAAGTCTATCACTCACAATTTCTGTACTTTATAAATTATAATGGCTCTTAGTTTTATAATGTGTTAAATATAATGTATCATTCAATCCATATAATTAACATCTCATTTGAAAAAAATATCAATTAACTAAATTTTTTTTATATTTTGTATAGGAATTATTACGCCCGGCCAAAACACAAATGTTATGTGTAGGCATGAGATTTCAAAATATGTGTGGCGCTAATAATGAAAATCAAAATAAGTGTGTCGAGGCGTGTAAGAATCAAGTCAGAAGTGATTGCGTACTTGGACGTTGTTGGTGCTGGACCCGGCACTGCCCTGGCTCAATATTAACTTAAACTCGTAGAGCTACATAATTATTAGAGATGAGATTGAGAGTGTGTTATATCATAGTCATCTCATCCCACTACATCATTAACACACATTTTAAATGTAACGTTTATTATTCATTATACTAGTGGGCAAAGCCCGTGCGTTGCACGATTTGTCCCACGTTTTAATATTTTAATCTTCACAAATGGTTGGATAATCGAGTTAGCTATAATCCTATAAGACCAAGGATGTTAGTATAGTCAATGAAAATTTCCTATCAATTTTAAAAGTTGCATTGATTGAATAATTTCACAGATTCTAAAGTAATAAAAGTAAATTAAACTGGTTAAATTACTTCTTGAATTCTTATCATGATTGTCTTACACTTTATTATATATGACCTTTTAATTCAGATAGTTTAGAATCGCGACATAATAATTAAGATCATGAATTCATAAATGTAATATACTTTCAACTTAACCACTAACATGAGTAGCTTAAGAAATATAACTAACATCATTTCATAAGTTAATTATTAAGAAAAGACATCAATTAATGACTTGTTATAAAAACTTACAGGACTAATCAATAAGCGAAGATGAAAATGTAGTTTTGGTTGGAGAATAATCAACTCATTAACAATTACCCCGTACTATTTACGAAAAACTTCAAATACTTTATATTTAATAATTTGATCTTAATATCAATTCTATGTTGTTGAATGTCAAGGGTATGTGTTTTTGACGTGTTGATAATACTTTTAAGTGTACTATAGTTTGTTTAGTGTTTTAGGACTTTTTTGATAAATACGTGTTAGTGTAGTTTTTATTATATTATGGGTATTATTTGTATAGTGATTTCATTGAGTTATATATGGCTTTCACTTTTTGTTTAATTCATAATTATCATTATATATATCGAAGATCGATAGTCAAAAATCAGTGTAATAATTTTATTTTCACATTATCAAAACATTTATAAAGCAAAAAATAATTCAACAATGAAATATTTTAACAAACAATTTATAAAGTAACATTAGAACATATAAAGTATTATTAAGCTAATACAATCTAAGAAAATCGATAGTGCAACTCACCTTGAATTTTTGGATAGCTCTTAATTTACTGCTATGAGGACATATATGACTTTAGTATACCCACTTCTCGTTCTGTCTCAATCAAACTCATTCTCACATTTTTTTTTTTTTTTTTTTTTTTTGTATTTAACTAAAATAATGTACACTTTGAAATGTTCATCTTCCTCCATGACTATTATTGTAAACCTAATGCTAACCAACCCCTTTAACGCTTGCTAACATACTTAACATAAACATGTTTATAATAATATAAAACACGAAATTTAACCGATCGGATTCTATAATGTGTACAAAACTGGATTAGGTATTATACCAACGAAAATAAAAATGGACTTGTAACCTGCAACCACATGGTGACTAAGCAACAACTCGTTTTCCTGTTGATTTTTATCGCTTCTCTCTCAAGTAGTTTGCATTTTAAGTTTCTCTCAACCTCCTTTTTCTTCTAACATATAACCCATTGTGAATTTGTATATTAAATAATCCAAGTAGAAGTAGTACTAAAAAGGCAAAAATGAGGTTATGATAGCCCTAAGGTCGGTTAATACATAACCCTCTCACAACATTCTTAAATTTTCAACCTTTCAATTACATAAGTTATTACTATTACCGTTTTACTGTTTTATTACATAGTTATAGATTATTATATAATTCATAAATACCGAGTAATTCACAAAGAATATGAAAAGGGAAATGTCTATAAGTTCTATTTAATGACACTTAATTTCAAGTAAGTTAGATTAGATTTTAAAATATTAAAAAGTTTTACCATATAGTTTTATGGTTATGTTGGGTAAAAAATCAATAGTAAATGAATTGGATTAATAGGCTTATTTATGACACCTGGAGTCAAAATTTATATATATATAGATATGGCTTATGTGTAGTCAGTTCAGTGTTAGTAAATTACATGCACATCATCAGATCTCATGTTAATATTTTAATATATATGTATATGTATATATATTAATATTTTTGCCGAAAAAAAAATCAGATCTCATGTGGCTTTAGAGTCTTTCTTTGTACCTCATGTGATCTTCGAATCTTATATATATATATATATATATATATATATATATATATATATATATATATATATATATATATATATATATATATATATATATATATATATATCAGGGTCGTTCCGTAACTTTTCGATGACCTGAGCAGTACGTTAAAAAAGGCCCACATTACGTTCTTGTCCACAAACAACATTCTACCTTTTAAGGGTATAAATTTCAACCATGTAATGCAGGCACGTCCCGAGAATTTAAGTGTCTAGAACGGGATGAAAAAAAAGGTCATTGCCATAACAAATAATCTAAGCTATTTTAAAAAAGACAACTAATGTCATATCAATAAACATAAAAAAATACAACATTTGATCACATAACGAGATAGCTAACCAATGAGTCTTGAAGCTCTCACGCATTATTGGTAGCAAAGTGTTTAATCACCTCTTCATAGTTTATACTCTCTAAGATTTCATTGTCAATGATAAAGGTCGCTTTAATTCATCTTTTAATCTTTTAATATTATTATTAGAAAAATTATCATTATCATAATCGTTAATTTTGTTATTATCATTATCAAGGATCAAGGACAAGGATGTTTTTAAACTGTAATATTTAAATCAAAAATACATACTTTTAATATGATAATATAATAGTTAAAATTAGATAATCAATCAACATTATCATGGTCATAATAACAGCGAATATGTATTTACAATAAAAAAAATAATTTATGTATTAAATTATATCTCATAGCAAAAAGTAAGTATCTGTATAAATATTACGCTTGACATATTCCCAAATGCTAAAGAAATGCACAATAAGAGAACCCACATCGCCTAGTAAATGAATATGGATTTAGTATAAAACAAGGAACACAGTTACCATTGAAAGTTCAATACGTATTAACTTAAACTTCTAATTATATGTGGGCTTCTTTCTCCCTGCATTCTACTTGACCTAGTAACAGTAATTCCTGGTTAATTTTGACCTTATAATTCGAATATTTTGGGCCCTGTCACATGCAGTTGCGAAACTAGTGAAATGACCCGTGAAAACACTTTGTTTAAACGAAACAGTTTAATGATATGTTTTAGGTATTAAGTGAATGTAAATGTTAAAGTTATTTAGTTTATTGCCCCGTGGAACCACGGATTCCGACTAAAAAACTTGTCGTTTATTTTACAAACATAAAGTTCGCTAAAGGTTGAATATTTATATTTATATTTTTAATAATAATAATTATTATTAATAAAAATTAATGCCTTTTAAATTTTTTAGAAAATAAAATTACAATTTATGAGAGATTAATATTTTATTTTATAAAAGATTTTTTATTATTTTTAAATTAAATTAATTTATAATTATGACATCATCATTATAAAAAGTAAAAGGTAATTTAGCTTAATGATGATGTCATCATTTTAGAGGTTTTTTAGATTATATAGATGCAATGGAGGCTCAAATTTTTTTTTGTTACTAATTATATGTAAATGCTATTTTTGTGGTATTTTTACTTAAAAAAATTGCACACTCGTAAAATATATGGTGTCCGAGTAGTTAAATTTAAAGTATCCTAAATAATTTAAAAGACAAACTTTAGATTTGAAAAATATGTGAGGTCCTGCAGTTAAAATTTTGTCACGTGGCACCTTACAATTCAAATATTTTGGGCCCTGTCCAAATGTTCACTATATGACCGAGTAACACCCCGTGACCGAGTAACAGTAATTCAAATCGAGTCACATGCAGTCGCGATTTCAGGATTAAAATGCAATGAAGTCTCAAAATTATTTTTTTTTGTTACTAATTATATTTAAATGCTATTTTTGTGGTATTTTACTTAAGAAAAACTACACACTCGTAAAATATATGGTGTCCGAGTAGTTAAATTTAAAGTATCCTAAATAATTTAAAAGACAAAATTTAGATTTGAAAAATATATGGGGTCCTGCAGTTAAATTTAGTTGTATCCTATACGATTGAATGAGTATTTTTTACTAAAAATTTTAAAACTAGTGGTGGCCCATGACCTCACGGATATACACTTAGAGTCTCCACTGGTCACAATATGTCACTTCCTTATGTAGATAAATTATAATATGAAAAATATTATATATTTTATTTAAAAATTAAAATTTATCATTCTATTTTTATGAGCCACTCCATACTCATATTTAAAAATAATTATTATATATCACTTAAATTGTTTATATATTCTCATTAATACACTAACTAAAGAAAAATCTTTTTCAAAAAATATAAAAAGAAAAAACAGTCGTATTTGATTGAAATATCAAATATTGTAAGTAATTAAATAATATATGAAGTAATTAAATAATATATGAAGTAATTAATTAATATATGTCTATAAGTTCTATTTAATGACACTTAATTTCAAGTAAGTTAGATTAGATTTTAAAATATTAAAAAGTTTTACCATATAGTTTTATGGTTATGTTGGGTAAAAAATCAATAGTAAATGAATTGGATTAATAGGCTTATTTATGACACCTGGAGTCAAAATTTATATATATATAGATATGGCTTATGTGTAGTCAGTTCAGTGTTAGTAAATTACATGCACATCATCAGATCTCATGTTAATATTTTAATATATATGTATATGTATATATATTAATATTTTTGCCGGAAAAAAAAATCAGATCTCATGTGGCTTTAGAGTCTTTCTTTGTACCTCATGTGATCTTCGAATCTTTTATATATATATATATATATATATATATATATATATATATATATATATATATATATATATATATATATATATATATATATATATATATATATATCAGGGTCGTTCCGTAACTTTTCGATGCCCTGAGCAGTACGTTAAAAAAGGACCACATTACGTTCTTGTCCACAAACAACATTCTACCTTTTAAGGGTATAAATTTCAACCATGTAATGCAGGCACGTCCCGAGAATTTAAGTGTCTAGAACGGGATGAAAAAAAAGGTCATTGCCATAACAAATAATCTAAGCTATTTTAAAAAAGACAACTAATGTCATATCAATAAACATAAAAAAAATACAACATTTGATCACATAACGAGATAGCTAACCAATGAGTCTTGAAGCTCTCACGCATTATTGGTAGCAAAGTGTTTAATCACCTCTTCATAGTTTATACTCTCTAAGATTTCATTGTCAATGATAAAGGTCGCTTTAATTCATCTTTTAATCTTTTAATATTATTATTAGAAAAATTATCATTATCATAATCGTTAATTTTGTTATTATCATTATCAAGGATCAAGGACAAGGATGTTTTTAAACTGTAATATTTAAATCAAAAATACATACTTTTAATATGATAATATAATAGTTAAAATTAGATAATCAATCAACATTATCATGGTCATAATAACAGCGAATATGTATTTACAATACAAAAAAATAATTTATGTATTAAATTATATCTCATAGCAAAAAGTAAGTATCTGTATAAATATTACGCTTGACATATTCCCAAATGCTAAAGAAATGCACAATAAGAGAACCCACATCGCCTAGTAAATGAATATGGATTTAGTATAAAACAAGGAACACAGTTACCATTGAAAGTTCAATACGTATTAACTTAAACTTTTAATTATATGTGGGCTTCTTTCTCCCTGCTTACTACTTGGCCTAGTAACAGTAATTCCTGGTTAATTTTGACCTTATAATTCGAATATTTTGGGCCCTGTCACATGCAGTTGCGAAATTAGTGAAATGACCCGTGGAAACACTTTGTTTAAACGAAACAGTTTAATGATATGTGCGAAATTAGTGAAATGACCCGTGGAAACACTTTGTTTAAACGAAACAGTTTAATGATATGTTTTAGGTATTAAGTGAATGTAAATATTAAAGTCATTTAGTTTATTGCCCCGTGGAACTACGGATTCCGACTAAAAAACTTGTCGTTGATTTTACAAACATAAAGTTCGCTAAAGGTTGAATATTTATATTTATATTTTTAATAATAATAATTATTATTAATAAAAATTAATGCCTTTTAAATTTTTTTAGAAAATAAAATTACAATTTATGAGAGATTAATATTTTATTTTATAAAAGATTTTTTATTATTTTTAAATTAAATTAATTTATAATTATGACATCATCATTATGAAAAGTAAAAGGTAATTTAGCTTAATGATGATGTCATCATTTTAGAGGTTTTTTAGATTATATAGATGCAATGGAGGCTCAAATTTTTTTTTGTTACTAATTATATGTAAATGCTATTTTTGTGGTATTTTTACTTAAAAAAATTGCACACTCGTAAAATATATGGTGTCCGAGTAGTTAAATTTAAAGTATCCTAAATAATTTAAAAGACAAACTTTAGATTTGAAAAATATGTGAGGTCCTGCAGTTAAAATTTTGTCACGTGTCACCTTACAATTCAAATATTTTGGGCCCTGTCCAAATGTTCACTATATGACCGAGTAACACCCCGTGACCGAGTAACAGTAATTCAAATCGAGTCACATGCAGTCGCGATTTCAGGATTAAAATGCAATGAAGTCTCAAATTTTTTTTTTTTTGTTACTAATTATATTTAAATGATATTTTTGTGGTATTTTACTTAAAAAAAACTACACACTCGTAAAATATATGGTGTCCGAGTAGTTAAATTTAAAGTATCCTAAATAATTTAAAAGACAAAATTTAGATTTGAAAAATATATGGGGTCCTGCAGTTAAATTTAGTTGTATCCTATACGATTGAATGAGTATTTTTTACTAAAAATTTTAAAACTAGTGGTGTCCCATGACCTCACGGATATACACTTAGAGTCTCCACTGGTCACAATATGTCACTTCCTTATGTAAATAAATTATAATATGAAAAATATTATATATTTTATTTAAAAATTAAAATTTATCATTCTATTTTTATGAGCCACTCCATACTCATATTTAAAAATAATTATTATATATCACTTAAATTGTTTATATATTCTCATTAATACACTAACTAAAGAAAAATCTTTTTTAAAAAATATAAAAAGACAAAACAGTCGTATTTGATTGAAATATCAAATATTGTAAGTAATTAAATAATATATGAAGTAATTAATTAATATATAAACATATATATATATATATATATATATATATATATATATATATATATATATATATATATATATATATATATATATATATATATATATATATATATATAACTATTAATGGTTTTTTATATTTATCTGATGAATTTTTATATGAATTTAGCATAAAAATTGAAGAACATCTGTATTTTAGTGAAAACAAATAATAAAATGACAATATGATATGACAATATTAGAAAGAAGTAATTGTTAGTGGTTAAGACATATTTATCTAATGAGTTCTTTTATGAATTTAGCATAAATAGAGTTTTTTCTTTTGAAGTAGGTTTTTTTTTTTTTTTTTTTTTTTTATAACAGAAATAGTAAATTGAATTTTTTTTATACAAAACAGCAACCCCGGTTTTTAAATAATGTGTGTACAATCAGCCAAACAGTACGCTTTTTCAGGTGTCAGATGCCATGTCATAGAAACCGGCCGTCTCAATCGCCAGTTTCTTAAGAATTATACCGACGTGTATATCTCAACCGCTAATCTTAAATTGTCATTTATGACTCGTATTTTCGATGCAATGCTGTAGTGACCCGAACTTTTCCATGTTTATATATATATTAAATGAAATTGTTATTTACATGATTAAGTGTTTCCAACATATTAAGCAATCAAACTTGTTAAGACTTGATTAATTGAAATAGGTTTCATATAGACAATTGACCACCCTAGTTGACCGGTGATTCACGAACGTTAAAACTTGTAAAAACTATATGATGACATATATATGGTTATATATATATAGTTAACATGATATTATGATAAGTAAACATATCATTAAGTATATTAATAATGAACTACATATGTAAAAACAAGACTACTAACTTAATGATTTTGAAACGAGACATATATGTAACGATTATCGTTGTAACGACATTTAATGTATATATATCATATTAAGAGATATTCGTACATCATAATATCATGATAATATAATAATTTAAAATCTCATTTGATATTATAAACATTGGGTTAACAACATTTAACAAGATCGTTAACCTAAAGGTTTCAAAACAACACTTACATGTAACGACTAACGATGACTTAACGACTCAGTTAAAATGTATATACATGTAGTGTTTTAATATGTATTCATACACTTTTGAAAGACTTCAAGACACTTATCAAAATACTTCTACTTAACAAAAATGCTTACAATTACATCCTCGTTCAGTTTCATCAACAATTCTACTCGTATGCACCCGTATTCGTACTCGTACAATACACAGCTTTTAGATGTATGTACTATTGGTATATACACTCCAATGATCAGCTCTTAGCAGCCCATGTGAGTCACCTAACACATGTGGGAACCATCATTTGGCAACTAGCATGAAATATCTCATAAAATTACAAAAATATGAGTAATCATTCATGACTTATTTACATGAAAACAAAATTACATATCCTTTATATCTAATCCATACACCAACGACCAAAAACACCTACAAACACTTTCATTCTTCAATTTTCTTCATCTAATTGATCTCTCTCAAGTTCTATCTTCAAATTCTAAGTGTTCTTCATAAATTCTACAAGTTCTAGTTTCATAAAAACAAGAATACTTCCAAGTTTGCTAGCTTACTTCCAATCTTGTAGAGTGATCATCCAACCTCAAGAAATTTTTATTATTTACAGTAAGATATCTTTCTAATACAAGGTAATACTCATATTCAAACTTTGATGCAATTTCTATAACTACAACAATCTTATTTCGAGTGAAAATCTTACTTGAACTGTTTTCGTGTCATGATTCTGCTTCAAGAACTTTCAAGCCATCCAAGGATCCTTTGAAGCTAGATCCATTTTTCTCATTTTTAGTAGCTTTATCCAGAAAACTTGAGGTAGTAATGATGTTCATAACATCATTCGATTCATACATATAAAGCTATCTTATTCGAAGGTTTAAACTTGTAATCACTAGAACATAGTTTAGTTAATTCTAAACTTGTTCGCAAACAAAAGTTAATCCTTCTAACTTGACTTTTAAAATCAACTAAACACATGTTCTATATCTATATGATATGCTAACTTAATGATTTAAAATCTGGAAACACGAAAAACACCGTAAAATTGGATTTACGCCGTCGTGGTAACACCGCGGGCTGTTTTGGGTTAGTTAATTAAAAACTATTATAAACTTTGATTTAAAGTTTTTCTTCTGGGAAAATGATTTTTCTTATGAACATGAAACTATATCCAAAAATCATGGTTAAACTCAAAGTGGAAGTATGTTTTCTATGGTCATCTAAACGTCGTTCTTTCGACTGAAATGACTACCTTTACAAAAACAACTTGTAACTTATATTTCCGACTATAAACCTATACTTTTTCTGTTTAGATTCATATAATAGAGTTCAATATGAAACCATAGCAATTTGATTCACTCAAAACGGATTTAAAATGAAGACGTTATGGGTAAAACAAGATTGGATAATTTTTCTTGTTGTAGCAACGTGAAAATTGGTAACAAATCTATATTAATCATATCCTAGCTAACTTATATTGTATTATACATGTATTCTAATATATTATGTAATCTTGGGATACCATATAAACACGTATGCAAATGTTTTGACATATCATATCGACCCATGTGTATCTATTATTTGGAACAACCATAGACACTCTATATGCAGTAATGTGGGAGTTAGCTATACAGGGTTGAGGTTGATTCCAAAAATATATATAATTTGAGTTGTGATCTAGCCTAAGACATGTATACACTGGGTCGTGTATTGATTCAAGATAATATATATCAATTTTTTTTTCTGTACATCTAACATTGGACAACTAGTTGTAGGTTACTAACGAGGACAGCTGACTTAATAAACTTAAAACATCAAAATGTATTAAAAGTGTTGTAAATATATTTTGAATATACTTTGATATATATGTACATATTTGTTATAGGTTCGTGAATCGACCAGTGGCCAAGTCTTACTTCCCGACGAAGTAAAAATCTGTGAAAGTGAGTTATAGTCCCACTTTTAAAATCTAATATTTTTGGGATGAGAATACATGCAGGTTTTATAAATGATTTACAAAATAGACACAAGTACGTGAAACTACATTCTATGGTTGAATTATCGAAATTGAATATGCCCCTTTTTATTAAGTCTGGTAATCTAAGAATTAGGGAACAGACACCCTAATTGACGCGAATCCTAAAGATAGATCTATTGGGCCTAACAAATCCCATCCAAAGTACCGGATGATTTAGTACTTCGAAATTTATATCATATCCGAAGGGTGTCCCGGAATGATGGGGATATTCTTATATATGCATCTTGTTAATGTCGGTTACCAGGTGTTCACCATATGAATGATTTTTATCTCTATGTATGGGATGTATATTGAAATATGAAATCTTGTGGTCTATTGTTACAATTTGATATATATAGGTTAAACCTATAACTCACCAACATTTTTGTTGACTTTTAAAGCATGTTTATTCTCAGGTGAATATTAAGAGCTTCCGCTGTTGCATACTAAAATAAGGACAAGATTTGGAGTCCATGTTTGTATGATATTATGTAAAAACTGCATTCAAGAAACATATGTCGATGTAATATATTTCTATTGTAAACCATTATGTAATGGTCGTGTGTAAACAGTATATTTTAGATTACCATTATTTGATAATCTACGTAATGCTTTTGAAACCTTTATTGATAAAATAAAGGTTATGATTGTTTTAAAAATGAATGCAGTCTTTGAAAAACGTCTCATATAGAGGTCAAAACCTCGCAACGAAATCAATTAATATGGAACGTTTATAATCAATATGAACGGGACATTTCAGTTGGTATCCGAGCATTGGTCTTAGAGAAACAAAATTTTGCATTAGTGTGTCTTATCGAGTTTGTTAGGATGCATTAGTGAGTCTGGACTTCGACCGTGTTTACTTGAAAAATGATTGCTTAACAAATTTTGTTAGAAACTATATTTTTAACATGTGAATATTATGTGATATATTAATCTCTTAACGCGTTTGATATTATGTGATAGATGTCTATCTCTAGAACAAGTCCCATTGACTCACTTAATAATAATGAAGATTCAAATGTAAATTGGAATGATTCGTGGACTGATTCACAAGTTCCCGAAGAGGAACCGGAAGAAGAGTCGGAACCGGAAGAAGAATCGGAACTGGAAGAAGAATCGGAACCGGAAGAAGAAATAGAACCAGTGGGGGAAATAATAAAACGGTTAAGTAGAAGAAAATCCCCAACCAACCGACCAAAGTTAATTATGGTGAATGGTGTTTCCGCCAAGGAAGCAAAGTATTGGGAGGATTACCAATTCTCCGATGAATCGGATCCCGACAAGGATTCCGATGATGTTATAGAAATTACCCCAACACAATTTAATAAGGCAAAAGAAAACAATAAGGGAAAGGTCATAAAAATAGAGAAATTTGATTCCAAACCCGATGAACTTTATATGTATCGTCAACACCCGTATTTCTTAAGTTGTGACAATAACCCGGGAACCTCTAAACCACCAGGTTTTTCTAAACCAATGTGGAAAACGACGGCTCGTATTAGGGGAACATCATATATCCATAGAAACTTGGCAAAACGAACCAAAACCGAAGAAGAAGAAATGAGCGAGTCGGAATAAGATAGTTGTATTCGTGTGGTGTAATATATGTAATATAGTGTGATTATGCTTTATGATATATGTAAAAATTGCTTGTATTAATAAGTATTTTTTTTATGAATCTAACTCTTGTCTATTTTACAGTATAAACACACAAAATGGATAGACAACCCAATATTTTAAGAGACCTACCTGGAGACATGATTGATGAAATCTTGTCTAGAGTCGGTCAGAATTCCTCGGCACAACTATTTAAGGCGAGATCAGTTTGTAAGACATTCGAAGAACGTTCCAAGAATGCCTTGATTTATAAAAGGCTTTCATTCGAAAGATGGGGGATATCACATTGGGAAATCCATAAGTTACGATGTGTTTACTTTGACGCATATATTGCGGGGAACCCAAATGCTATTTTACGCAACGGGTTAAGAAATTATTTTGACTCAATATATCCGAATATAGGACTTCGTGATTTAGAAAAAGCGGCTAACATGCAACATAAAGAAACATGTTATGCTTATGGGTTAGTAATGTTCGCTTCTCACCAAAGTGAGAACAAGAACATCGGGCTACAACTATTAAACAAAACGTTCCCACAAGTGACGGAGTCGGTAATTGGGGTAAGAAATGAGGTTTTTAGGTTATTACGAAACTGTTGGTCATTACGTAACCTTCATCCTTTTGACGACGTTACAACACATTGTCTTACTATCGGTCACAACGGTTATGTTCCACAAAACCAAGGATGGGAAGTGGTATTAGTAAAACCAGAATGCATGACTTGTTTCTGGACGTATGAATTACGTGTCTTTATTGCCTTTGCTGAACGCCTTATTTATTAACTAGAATTATCTTTGCAACTACTTTGTATCAAAGTTTTATGTGCTATATTTCATGCTATATGTAAAAAAAAGCGGTATTGTAAGTTTGCAAGTTATTGTATAAAGGTTTGAATATGATATTTTTTTTTTGTGATTAGTTTTTCATATAGAATTGTAGTAGTTGAAATGGTATGTTAGCTACTAAGTATGAACTTAACGGGTAGGTACTACCCGAATTAAAGAGTATAAAACGCTAATATGAAGAAAGAGCTTTTATAAATAAGTTCATATTACGCTACGAAATACTATTGACTACTCTTGATATTCTATATGATGAACTCGTTTCATTTGACTATTTTGAAGGAAATGGCACCGACTACTCGACACACCTTGAATATGAGCGAAGAGGAATTTCGTGCCTTTCTTGCTTCAAACATAGCCGCAGTACAGGCTGCGCTACATACCAACAATAACCTTGGATCTAGCAGTACAGGAAATCGTGTAGGATGCACCTATAAAGAATTCACTGCCTGCAAACCTTTGGAATTTGATGGAACCGAAGGACCGATCGGATTGAAACGGTGGACCGAGAAGGTCGAATCGGTGTTTGCCATAAGTAAGTGTCCTGAAGAGGACAAAGTGAAGTACGCTACGCATACCTTCACAGGTTCTGCGTTAACATGGTAGAATACCTGTCTAGAGCAAGTGGGACAAGATGATGCTTACGCACTACCGTGGTCAGCATTCAAGCACTTGATGAACGAGAAGTACCGTCCCAGAACCGAAGTCAATAAGCTCAAGACAGAACTTAGAGGGTTACGAAACCAAGGATTTGATATTACCACGTACGAAAGACGATTCACAGAATTATGCCTATTGTGTCCGAGAGCGTTCGAAGATGAGGAAGAGAAGATCGACGTGTTTGTGAAAGGATTACCGAAAAGAATCCAAGAAGATATAAGTTCACACGAGCCCGCCTCCATACAACAGGCATGTAGAATGGCTCACAAACTAGTGAACCAGATTGAAGAAAGAATTAAAGAACAGACTGCTGAAGAGGCCAATGTGAAGCAAGTCAAAAGAAAGTGGGAGGAAAACGGTGATAAGAATCACCAATACAACAACAACAGCAATTACAACAATAATCGCAACAACTATCCCAACAATCGCAACATCAATCGCAACTACAACAAATGGCCCAACAACAACAACAACAGCAACTACAACAATCATCCCAACAACAATAATAACCGCAACAACAACAACAATCAGAAGCAGCTATGCCAAAAGTGTGAAAAGTATCACTCGGGGTTCTGCACCAAATTTTGCAACAAGTGTATAAGAAATGGTCATAGCACGGCGAAGTGTGAGGTCTACGGACCAGGGGTTAACAGAACGAAAGGAACAAATGGTGTCGGAACGAGTAATGGCGGAGCAAGTAGTGTCAGAGCAAGTTATGCCAATGTAGTTTGTTATAAATGTGGAAAACCGGGCCACATTATTAGAAATTGCCCGAACCAGGAGAACACGAATGGACAAGGCCGCGGAAGAGTTTTCAATATTAATGCGGCAGAGGCACAGGAAGACCCGGAGCTTGTTACGGGTACGTTTCTTATTGACAATAAATCTGCTTACGTTTTATTTGATTCGGGTGCGGATAGAAGCTATATGAGTAGAGATTTTTGTGCTAAATTAAGTTGTCCATTGACGCCTTTGGATAGTAAATTTTTACTCGAATTAGCAAATGGTAAATTAATTTCAGCAGATAATATATGTCGGAATCGAGAAATTAAACTGGTTAGCGAAACATTTAAGATTGACTTGATACCAGTAGAGTTAGGGAGTTTTGATGTGATAATCGGTATGGACTGGTTGAAAGAAGTGAAAGCAGAGATCGTTTGTTACAAAAATGCAATTCGCATTATACGAGAAAAAGGAAAACCCTTAATGGTGTACGGAGAAAAGGGCAACACGAAGCTACATCTTATTAGTAATTTGAAGGCACAAAAACTAATAAGAAAAAGTTGCTATGCTGTTCTAGCACACATCAAAAAAGTACAAACTGAAGAAAAGAGCATCAATGATGTTCCCGTCGCAAAAGAATTTCCCGATGTATTTCCGAAATAATTACCGAGATTACCCCCACATCGATCCGTTGAATTTCAAATAGATCTTGTACCAGGAGCTGCACCAATAGCTCGTGCTCCTTACAGACTTGCACCCAGCGAGATGAAAGAACTGCAAAGCCAATTACAAGAACTTTTAGAGCGTGGTTTCATTCGACCAAGCACATCACCGTGGGGAGCTCCTGTTTTGTTTGTCAAGAAGAAAGATGGTACATTTAGGTTGTGTATCGACTACCGAGAGTTGAACAAACTTACCGTCAAGAACCACTACCCACTACCGAGAATCGACGACTTATTTGATCAACTACAAGGCTCGTCTGTTTATTCAAAGATTGACTTACGTTCCGGGTATCATCAAATGCGGGTGAAAGAGGATGATATTCCAAAGACTGCTTTCAGAACACGTTACGGTCATTACGAGTTTATGGTCATGCCGTTTGGTTTAACTAATGCACCAGCTGTGTTCATGGACCTTATGAACCGAGTGTGTGGACCATACCTTGACAAGTTTGTCATTGTTTTCATTGATGACATACTTATTTACTCAAAGAATGACCAAGAACACGGTGAACATTTGAGAAAGGTGTTAGAAGTATTGAGGAAAGAAGAATTGTACGCTAAGTTTTCAAAGTGTGCATTTTGGTTGGAAGAAGTTCAATTCCTCGGTCACATAGTGAACAAAGAAGGTATTAAGGTGGATCCGGCAAAGATAGAAACAGTTGAAAAGTGGGAAACCCCGAAAACTCCGAAACACATACCCCTGTTTTTAGGACTAGCTGGTTACTACAGAAGGTTCATCCAAGAATTTTTCAGAATAGCAAAACCCGTGACTGCATTAACGCATAAAGGGAAGAAATTTGAATGGAAGGATGAACAAGAGAAAGCGTTTCAGTTATTGAAGAAAAAGCTAACTACGGCACCTATATTGTCATTGCCTGAAGGGAATGATGATTTTGTGATTTATTGTGACGCATCAAAGCAAGGTCTCGGTTGTGTATTAATGCAACGAACGAAGGTGATTGCTTATGCGTCTAGACAATTGAAGATTCACGAACAAAATTATACGACGCATGATTTGGAATTAGGCGCGGTTGTTTTTGAATTAAAGACTTGGAGGCACTACTTATATGGGGTCAAAAGTATTATATATACCGACCACAAAAGACTTCAACACATATTTAATCAGAAACAACTGAATATGAGGCAGCGTAGGTGGAATGAATTGTTGAATGATTACGACTTTGAGATTCGTTACCACCCGGGGAAGGCAAATATGGTAGCCGACGCCTTGAGCAGGAAGGACAGAGAACCCATTTGAGTAAAATCTATGAATATAATGATTCACAATAACCTTACTACTCAAATAAAGGAGGCGCAACAAGGAGTTTTAAAAGAGGGAAATTTAAAGGATGAAATACCCAAAGGATCGGAGAAGCATCTTAATATTCGGGAAGACGGAACCCGGTATAGTGCTGAAATGATTTGGGTACCAAAATTTGGAGATATGAGAGAAATGGTGCTTAGAGAAGCTCATAAAACCAGATACTCAATACATCCTGGAATGGGGAAGATGTACAAGGATCTCAAGAAACATTTTTGGTGGCCGGGTATGAAAGCCGATGTTGCTAAATACGTAGGAGAATGTTTCACGTGTTCTAAGGTCAAAGCTGAGCATCAGAAACCATCAGGTCTACTTCAACAACCCGAAATCCCGGAATGGAAATGGGAAAACATTACCATGGATTTTATCACTAAATTGCCAAGGACTGCAAGTGGTTTTGATACTATTTGGGTAATAGTTGATCGTCTCACCAAATCAGCACACTTCCTGCCAATAAGAGAAGATGACAAGATGGAGAAGTTAGCACGACTGTATTTGAAGGAAGTCGTTTCCAGACATGGAATACCAATCTCTATTATCTCTGATAGGGATGGCAGATTTATTTCAAGATTCTGGCATACATTACAGCAAGCATTAGGAACTCGTCTAGACATGAGTACTGCCTATCATTCACAAACTGATGGGCAGAGCGAAAGGACGATACAAACGCTTGAATACATGCTACGAGCATGTGTTATTGATTTCAGAAACAGTTGGGATCGACATCTACCGTTAGCAGAATTTTCCTACAACAACAGCTACCATTCAAGCATTGAGATAGCGCCGTTTGAAGCACTTTATGGTAGAAAGTGAAGGTCTCCGATTTGTTGGAGTGAAGTGGGGGATAGACAGATTACGGGTCCGGAGATAATACAAGAAACTACCGAGAAGATCATCCAAATTCAACAACGGTTGAAAACCGCCCAAAGTCGACAAAAGAGCTACGCTGACATTAAAAGCAAAGATATAGAATTTGAAATTGGAGAGATGGTCATGCTTAAAGTTGCACCTTGGAAAGGTGTTGTTCTATTTGGTAAACGAGGGAAATTAAATCCAAGGTATATCGGACCATTCAAGATTATTGATCGTGTCGGACCAGTAGCTTACCGACTTGAGTTACCTCAACAACTCGCGGCTGTACATAACACTTTCCACGTCTCGAATTTAAAAGAATGTTTTGCTAAAGAAGATCTCACTATTCCGTTAGATGAAATCCAAATCAACGAAAAACTTCAATTCATCGAAGAACCCGTCGAAATAATGGATCGTGAGGTTAAAAGACTTAAGCAAAACAAGATACCAATTGTTAAGGTTTGATGGAATGCTCATAGAGGACCCGAGTTCACCTGGGAACGAGAAGATCAGATGAAGAAGAAATACCCGCATTTATTTCCAGAAGATACGTCAACACCTCCAACTGCTTAAAATTTCGGGACGAAATTTATTTAACTGGTAGGTACTGTAGTGACCCGAACTTTTCCATGTTTATATATATATTAAATGAAATTTCTATTTACATGATTAAGTGTTTCCAACATATTAAGCAATCAAACTTGTTAAGACTTGATTAATTGAAATAGGTTTCATATAGACAATTGACCACCCAAGTTGACCGGTGATTCACGAACGTTAAAACTTGTAAAAACTATATGATGACATATATATGGTTATATATATAGTTAACATGATATTATGATAAGTAAACATATCATTAAGTATATTAATAATGAACTATATATGTAAAAACAAGACTACTAACTTAATGATTTTGAAACGAGACATATATGTAACGATTATCGTTGTAACGACATTTAATGTATATATATCATAGAGATATTCGTACATCATAATATCATGATAATATAATAATTTAAAATCTCATTTGATATTATAAACATTGGGTTAACAACATTTAACAAGATCGTTAACCTAAAGGTTTCAAAACAACACTTACATGTAACGACTAACGATGACTTAACGACTCAGTTAAAATGTATATACATGTAGTGTTTTAATATGTATTCATACACTTTTGAAAGGCTTCAAGACACTTATCAAAATACTTCTACTTAACAAAAATGCTTACAATTACATCCTCGTTCAGTTTCATCAACAATTCTACTCGTATGCACCCGTATTCGTACTCGTACAATACACAGCTTTTAGATGTATGTACTATTGGTATATACACTCCAATGATCAGATCTTAGTAGCCCATGTGAGTCACCTAACACATGTGGGAACCATCATTTGGCAACTAGCATGAAATATATCATAAAATTACAAAAATATGAGTAATCATTCATGACTTATTTACATGAAAACAAAATTACATATCCTTTATATCTAATCCATACACCAACGACCAAAAACACCTACAAACACTTTCATTCTTCAATTTTATTCATCTAATTGATCTCTCTCAAGTTCTATCTTCAAGTTCTAAGTGTTCTTTATAAATTCTACAAGTTCTAGTTTCATAAAATCAAGAATACTTCCAAGTTTGCTAGCTTACTTCCAATCTTGTAGAGTGATCATCCAACCTCAAGAAATATTTCTTATTTACAGTAAGATATCTTTCTAATACAAGGTAATACTCATATTCAAACTTTGATTCAATTTCTATAACTATAACAATCTTATTTCGAGTGAAAATCTTACTTGAACTGTTTTCGTGTCATGATTCTGCTTCAAGAACTTTCAAGCCATCCAAGGATCCTTTGAAGCTAGATCTATTTTTCTCATTTCCAGTAGCTTTATAGAGAAAACTTGAGGTAGTAATGATGTTCATAACATCATTCGATTCATACATATAAAGCTATCTTATTCGAAGGTTTAAACTTGTAATCACTAGAACATAGTTTAGTTAATTCTAAACTTGTTCGCAAACAAAAGTTAATACTTCTAACTTGACTTTTAAAATCAAATAAACACATGTTCTATATCTATATGATATGCTAACTTAGTGATTTAAAACCTGGAAACACGAAAAACACCGTAAAACCGGATTTACGCCGTCGTAGTAACACCGCGGGCTGTTTTGGGTTAGTTAATTAAAAACTATGATAAACTTTGATTTAAAAGTTTTTCTTCTGGGAAAATGATTTTTCTTATGAACATGAAACTATATCCAAAAATTATGGTTAAACTCAAAGTGGAAGTATGTTTTCTAAAATGGTCATCTAGACGTCGTTCTTTCGACTGAAATGACTACCTTTACAAAAATGACTTGTAACTTATATTTCCGACTATAAACCTATACTTTTTCTGTTTATATTCATAAAATAGAGTTCTATATGAAACCATAGCAATTTGATTCACTCAAAACAGATTTAAAATGAAGAAGCTATGGGTAAAACAAGATTGGATAATTTTTCTTGTTGTAGCAACGTGAAAATTGGTAACAAATTTATATTAATCATATCCTAGCTAACTTATATTGTATTATACATGTATTCTAATATATTATGTAATCTTGGAATATCATAGACACGTATGCAAATTTTTTGACATATCATATCGACCCATGTGTATATATTATTTGGAACAACCATAGACACTCTATCTGCAGTAATGTGGGAGTTAGCTATACAGGGTTGAGGTTGATTCTAAAAATATATATACTTTGAGTTGTGATCTAGCCTGAGACGTGTATACACTGGGTCGTGGATTGATTCAAGATTATAATTTATCAATTTTTTTTCTGTACATCTAACGTTGGACAACTAGTTGTAGGTTACTAACGAGGACAGCTGACTTAATAAACTTAAAACATCAAAATGTATTAAAAGTGTTGTAAATATATTTTGAATATACTTTGATATATATGTACATATTTGTTATAGGTTCGTGAATCGACCAGTGGCCAAGTCTTACTTCCCGACGAAGTAAAAATATGTGAAAGTGAGTTATAGTTCCACTTTTAAAATCTAATATTTTTGGGATGAGAATACATGCAGGTTTTATAAATGATTTACAAAATAGACACAAGTACGTTAAACTACATTCTATGGTTGAATTATCGAAATCGAATATGCCCCTTTTTATTAAGTCTGGTAATCTAAGAATTAGGGAACAGACACCCTAATTGACGCGAATCCTAAAGATAGATCTATTGGGCCTAACAAACCCCATCTAAAGTACCGGATGCTTTAGTACTTCGAAATTTATATCATATCCGAAGGGTGTCCCGGAATGATGGGGATATTCTTATATATGCATCTTGTTAATGTCGGTTACTAGGTGTTCACCATATGAATGATTTTTATCTCTATGTATGGGATGTATATTGAAATATGAAATCTTGTGGTCTATTGTTACAATTTGATATATATAGGTTAAACCTAAAGGTCACTAACATTTTTGTTGACGTTTAAAGCATGTTTATTCTCAGGTAAATATTAAGAGCTTCCGCTGTTGCATACTAAAATAAGGACAAGATTTGGAGTCGATGTTTGTATGATATTATGTAAAAACTGCATTCAAGAAACATATGTCGATGTAATATATTTCTATTGTAAACCATTATGTAATGGTCGTGTGTAAACAGTATATTTTAGATTATCATTATTTGATAATCTACGTAATGCTTTTGAAACCTTTATTGATAAAATAAAGGTTATGGTTGTTTTAAAAATGAATGCAGTCTTTGAAAAACGTCTCATATAGAGGTCAAAACCTCGCAACGAAATCAATTAATATGGAACGTTTATAATCAATATGAACGGGACATTTCAAATGCCACGTGTGAAATCGACTTTCCCAACACCGATTTCTCACCATCTATAACCAGTCTTCTGATTGCCAGTTACACATCAAAAAATCGAAAAGCATCACCAAAATCTACAAAAATCTGTCAATTTCTCCTTATTCCTGACATATACAACAACCCAAATGGCGGATTTCAACATTCAAGCAAGAGCTGGTATAGTAAACGAGGAGCTACTTTTTCTACATTGAGCAGGAACTTGCATGTCATATTCTGTAACATTTCGTTTTTTAGTTACGCGTTAATTTAGACGTCATTGAATTACGAGGCATGTAATCATATATTTTAACCCCAAATAAAGTTGGATTTGATGTTCTAAAACCTTACCATTGGAAATTAGACCTAATTACATTTCCAACGATAGTTGATTCATCAAAAATGGATTTATGGTTTGAAAGTTACGACCAAAACAAGTTTCACAAAATGCTGATTTTGGCTTTTGCACGCCGCGCAAAATTATGCGCACCGCACAAACCGTGCTGATAGATTTGGGTGGGTTGGCAATTTTGAGAAATTAAAGAGGGCACTTTGGTCCTTTCACTTGTGGACGGGTTTTATACCCCAAAACTGATCTGGATCTCATTTTATCCCCATTTTTCACCAACCAAACCCAAGAGAGAGAGAGAGAGAGAGAGAGGAGTCTCTAGAGAGAGGAAGCTTGAGTTGGTGACGAAGATGATAATTTTTTGCCCAAATTGGAAGCGGGTTTTGGTTCTCCTTGGTGTTTCTTGTTACTAGCTCGGTTTTGGAGTTGAGGTAAACCCTAGATTCGATTTAATTACTTTGATTTTGATTTGGGGTTAGGGTTTGTGCTAGTTAGGGTTATAAACCCCATTTCTTGTGATTTTGGGGAGTTTTTGGGTAAGATTCATGTAAGTAAGCCTAGATCGGTGACTTAGAGTTTTGAATGATGAAATTGTAAGTTTAGTCTTGCATATGTTGGTTTAAACCTTAGAACACTTGTGTACTAGTGATTTTGATGTTGTGTTGACTTGATTGTGACAACCCGAAAATTTTCGACCAAATTTAAACTTAATCTTTATATGTTTCCGACACGATAAGCAAAGTCTGTAATGTTGAATCTCAAAATTTTGGAATTACATTCATATAATCAATCACCCATTTGACCGTGCTCGATGATTCACGAACCATTATATAACTAGATATGAATATATATGTATATGTATATATGTATAGATATTATAACTTGAAAACGTTAATAAAGTATTAGATGTATAATACTTTACATGAACGTATTCGTTTCAACATATTTATCGGCGGAATTAAAAGATAATATCAAGTGATTGTTTTATCAAATATATTAAGATATGATTACGGGTCTCTGTTGTGAGGTCCACTGTGATTTAAGAAATCTGTCCTTTTTATCAGTATTCGAAATATTTGGTAAAGTGATTTACAAGTAAGAACAAAAGTGTCATTAACGAGAGTTAGTCAAAAGTTAGTGGAGATTCCCGTTTAATTTTCAAAAGCATACTTACAGTGATCGCCTCGTATCCCTTGGTGAATTAATTATTTAGTTTTCATATTATTAAAAACATTATTTGATATAATAACTTTTATTATTTTAACCGATTTTAAAATATATAAAACAACTTTAAGATATAAATTGTTTTTGAAAAACTAAATATTATATTAGTAAATAAATATTTCTAAAATATATAAGTTTATATTTCTAAATGAAAATATATTTATATTTTACAAAGTGATAAAATAACGAGACATTGATTTATAGAAGCAAATGACCACAACACTCAAATGTAAAGGTTATACTTTTGGTAATATAGTCTATCGATGATTAAGTCTAATTATTGATAAAGGTACATGTCGCGTAATGTAAAGTACCAGTTTTCTAAGCGTACGAAAGGAAGTTCGAAAAACCGGAACTGAGTCATAAACCGTTTTCCAATGTACGACTTAACGGAACTGAAATTTCAAGTTAACTACACTCGAGAATATAATATAATATATATATATAATTATAAATATATATTATATATATTTATTTAATTTAAAAAAAACTGTCGGCAGCCTTGTGAATCATGGGAAACAGCTGTAATTGATACCTCCGCGATTGCGGAGCTAACACACTCAGTTGTATCGCGATTGTGAAGCAAGTAAAAATCTGAATTTTGGTCTTCATGCGATCGTATGAGGAATGGGAATGAAACCCATGCGATCGCATGGGCTCTGAAGTCAGGCCAGTTCTATAAATTCGACGGTTTCTGCTCGAGAACACACGCAAAATATCTCTCACTCTCTGTAATAATAATAATAATAATAATAATAATAATAATAATATTATTATTATTATTATTATTATTATTATTATTATTATTATTAATATTATTATTATTATTATTATTATTATTATTATTATTATTATTATTATTATTATTATTATTATTATTATTATTATTATTAAGATTAATATTATTATTAATCTTACGGTTAGGAGTATTATTATTAGTAGTATTATACATAAAACATTACGACGGAGAGCTGTCCGACTAATTTCAAAAATTGTTTTTTGAGCGGGATAGAGCTAAGGAAATTATGGGTTATAGCTATGGAGGTTATGGGTATTATTCAGGGGTATGCTAGTGAGTCAAATCTAGTGTTTATCATCTCTGTTGCGTCTACGTACTTTCCTGCAATATTGAATCTCAATATTGATACGTGAGCATTCATATCTTATCTTTTATATATTAATAGTGTATCCCTGACTAGTGCTCGAGTATATATGATTATGAATGCTTGAATGTTTATTTTTGTCGTTATATAGTTTATGATAAATCATGAATTTATGCTACTGAGATAAGGTATATAATATGCATGTCGTTGAAAAGCTGTCAAAAAATTAATAACTTTTCATTTAGAAATCATATGGTTTCGATGAACGGATTAAAAGATATGACCAACTGAATTATCATTAATTTTTGTATTATTATTAAAAATGATTATTATTATTACTATCGTCGTTATTATCGTCGTTATTATTATTATCTAATTATTATTATTATTATTATTATTATTATTATTATTATTATTATTATTATTATTATTATTATTATTATTATTATGATTATTATTATTATCATTATCATTATTATTATTATTATTATTATTATTATTATTATTATTATTATTATTATTATTATTATTATTATTATTATTATTATTATTATTATTATTATTATTATTATTATTATTATTATTATTATTATTATTATTATTATTATTATTATTATTATCATCATTAATATTATTATAATATTTATTATTATTATTATTATCATTATCATTACAATTAATATTATTATCATCTAATTATTATAATTACTATTATTATTATCATTATTATGAATGCGATTTAAAAGAGGACTAAAGGCTATTAAACAAATCAATTAGGAAATAACGAGTATAAGTATCATGATGAAATTAAAATATTGTATGATATTGATTTAGATAAAAATATCGTTTTCATTATTTTTATCATTATTATTATTATTAAAAGTATCATTAACATTAAAACTATCATTTTCATTAAAATTATCATTTTTATTGTAAAATATCATTATTATTATTATCATTTTAGTATTATTATTAAAAATTATCATTTTTAGAATTATTATTGTTATATAAAAATATTATTATTAAAAAGTATCGTTATTATTAAAATTATCATGATTAGAATTATCATTTTATCATAATTGTTATCATCATTAGTAAATATAAATATTGTCGTTATTATTAGAATAATAATAATTATTATTATTACAAAATAATACAACTTTTATTTATTATTATTATCAATATTATTTTATCAAATAAATATGTGATACAAAGATATTTTTACCACACGTAATATAATAATACATACCACTATATTTTTATGATATTAAGTGAACTATATAAACTATATTACTTAACATATATAAAAGCATATTTTTATTATATATAAAATTTTAATATACATTTTTATTTATTAATAAATGACTTGTATTATTTACTTTAATAAAATTTGATAAATATATTTAAATATATAAAACGACTATTTAAGTTATATAATAAACATGTATTGATTTTTAAAGTCATTTTGGTCAATTGACTTTTGTTGACTTTTGCATGATAAACTCGAGCATTAGGATTGTGATACACTACGACTTGACCTAAATTGTTAGACAGATATTGACCAACATATTAAGTATATATATATACTTAATATAGGTTCATGAATCCGAGGCTAACCTTGCATTTGTCAATGCCGTCATATGTATTTTTACAACGAAACACGGTATTGTGAGTTTCATTTAATCCCATTTTACTTACTTTTGAAATATATATTTTTGGGACTGAGAATACATGAAATGTTTTTATAAATGTTTGACGCGATAGACACAAGCAAAACATTCCTCGAATGAATTATTATACAGATAGAAGTTCTGTAAGTTAATATATCGAATATTTCCCCTTGATTATTATAGCTTGGTAACCTAAGAATTAGGGAAATGACTCCTAATTGACGCGAATCCTAAAGGTAGCTACCGGGTTTAACACCGCCACCCAGAATGTTCACTAGACGAAAGAGCTAGTGGGCGTGGTGTTTAGTACTTCGAGGTTTATATATTTATTACAGACGGAAAGTTCTGTTTATTTTGGGGATATTTATGATGCGCATTAAATGTTAAGTGTGACGACCCAAAATTTTTTGACCAAATTTAAACTTAATCTTTATATGATTTCGATACGATAAGCAAAGTCTGCTAAACTGAATATCAAAATTTTTGAACTATAACATGAATTCATTGACCTTTAACTGTTTTCGACGATTCACGAACCTATAAACGTAAATAGAAATGTACATGTAATTAACTATACATATAAATAATCATATATTGTAAAATAAATATAGTAGAGAACTAATAAGTGATTTAGTTATTATGGAAGATAAATTAAACTAACTAAAATTTGTTATTAAATGATTTCGAACATAATTTGTCAACGATTAACAAAGTATTAAATGTATAATGTTATACTTTGAGTTTAAATTATTTTGATGTATATAATTAATACATTTATCTAAGTAATGAATCTGGATATGTAAAACATAAATATATATAATAATTTGAATATACATATGATATATAAACATGATTATTACTATATGTATATTGATAAAATGTATAAATATTAAATAAATGTTATTATATAAGTATTAAATAATACATAATTAATAATATGTAATGTATATATATATATTAAAATTAATTGGAAGCAAAATATAAATGTTATACTAATATTACTTTCATTATTATCAGTAGTTATTAACATTAATGGTTGTACTGTTATTATTATATATATTATATATAATATATTGATATAAAAATTTAAAACATGTAACTTGTTATATATTAATTATTACTTGATGTTATTGTTACCTTTCACATTAATAATCATTATTTTTTTTATTAATGATATTATTAACATTTTTATTATTATTAAATATCATTATCATTAGGATTATTCTTAAGTATTATTTTATTATTTTCTGTATCAACAGAAATCATTTATCTTTTACATATTTATATTATTATTAGTATTATCATTTATAATTCTTTTATTTATCGAAATTGTATTAAACAGATTCGCAGATGGACTCCAAATAAGTTTTCTATCACAATCATACTATTACAAATTTTGTTTCTTGTCTTTAAAGATCGAATCTGAATCACATTATACTCCAAAATCTGTTAGGGGTCGTAATCTTCTTTTTATATTTCTTTTATTTATTTATTTATTTTCTTTGATTGATGCTGTCTGTCGAGTTCTTTGCTATAAAACAATGAACTACACTGAGATATTAGTACACTGAATCGACTTTCATTCTCAATACCAATTATCAACTAAACAGCTTATAATTTTCGGATATAAAAAAGAAAAGAAAAGAAAAGAACACAGGCTTACTGCCCTGTTCTTGTTTCATTTTTCAAATCCCTCGATTTCGAAACAAACATCAAAATGTGATAATGCAGATATGTTAGGAATCTTGTATTCAAACTATCTGCAAGTTTTCAAATCTTAATTCGCGAAATCAAAGTTTAATTTTCAAGTCAAAGTTCTGATTTTAAAAAGTCAAATTTCGTTCTTCAGACAAATCCGAGTTCTAGTTAACATTTTTGGAGAAATTGATGATTCCATTACATTTTATTGATGATTTAAAAGAATTTTCATTTAGACATCAAGGTCTGAAAACGTATCAATCGCGAAATCATATTTTTTTTCCCAAACCATCGACGGCAGCAGGAGGCTGTTTATTTTAATTTTGTTATTTTTTTTTTCCTTTTTGTAGTCTTTAATTAAAAAGCAATTACAATTAGTTTCTCATTAGGATTAAAGTTAAATCAAACATTAATTGGAAGCTTGGATTAATTCACTGGTCGATGTAAGTTGGAGAAGATGAAGGTTTTCAGATTACGGGTTATATATATTTAGATGCCATTAAATTCAGAAAAACTGAAAACAGATCAGTTGGTTAGAGTGTTGTGTCTGGTTTCGAGAGGTCTCGGGTTTAATCCCTGCTTGGTGCAATTCTTTTTAAAATGGGCTTTCTAAGGTAGTTTTTCATTTTTAAAAATCATCATTATTATTATTATTATTATTATTATTATTATTATTATTATTATTATTATTATTATTATTATTATTATTATTATTATTATTATAAATTATTATTGTTATTGTGTTATTATTAATATTGTTAGTATTATTATTTATTATGACTATTATGATTATTATCACTAGTAGTAAAAATGGTTATTTTATAATTATTATTAATATTAATTATGAACTACTAGTTATTATTATTATTATTATTAATACATGTATTAGTTATCATTTATTATTATTAACATAGTTATAATTTCCATTATGGTGATTATAATTATTATTGTTATTACTAATATTATTACAATTAATATTATTATTAAGTAAGTATCATTATTAATATTATCAATAGTAATAAGATCGTTATTATTATTATTATTATTATTATTATTATTATTATTATTATTATTATTATTATTATTATTATTATTATTATTATTATTATTATTATTATTATTATTATTATTATTAAGTATTAGGTATTAGGTATTATTATCAAAAGTATTATTTTCATTATCATAGTTAGTAAAATTTTCATTTTTATTAAAAACTACTGTTATTAACATTATTATTATTATTATTATTATTATTATTATTATTATTATTATTATTATTATTATTATTATTATTATTATTATTATTATTATAAGTATTATTATTGTTGTTAAGATTATTATTATTATTATTAACATATATACTATTATAAATACTATCATTATTGTTAATATGATTATAATTATTAGTATTATTATTATTAAAGATTACAATTATTATTACTATCAGTTTTTTTTTACTAAAATTATTATTTGATATCACTAAAACTATCATTATTATTATTATCAGTATTATTATGTAGCTACCAAAATCATTATCATAATTACCATTAACAATAAAAATTATATTTTTACATTTATTATCATTAATATCATTAATATCATTATCATTATTAACAGAATTACTAACATTATTATCTTATTAATAATATTAAGTATTATAATCATTTTTACCACTATTAATATTATTTTAGTATTATTATAACTATTATTATTAAGATAAAAATGATATATTTGATGCATATAACATACCAAAAATAATATTCTATATACAAAATAAATATATGAAACATATATATATTGTTAATATAAAAATGATATAACTAATAAATTTATATATATATTGTTCAATTACAACTATGTATATTAATAAATATACAAATGATATAGGTTCGTGAATCCAAGGCCAACCCTGCATTGTTCAGTTTCGTCGTATGAATATTTTTACGACAAAATATTGTATCGTGAGTTTCATTTGCTCCCTTTTTAAATGCTTTTGCAATATATATTTTGGGACTGAGAATACATGCGCTGCTTTTATAACTGTTTTACGAAATAGACACAAGTACTTGAAACTATATTCTATGGTTGAATTATTATACATGATATCACCCTTTTTAGCTTGGTAGCCTAAGAATTAGGGAACAGACCCCCTAATTGACGTGAATCCTGAAGATAGATCTATGGGCCTAACGAACCCCATCCAGGTTATGGATACTTTAGTACTTCGATTTTATATACAGATGAGTGTACCTGTATATTTGGGGATATTCTAGATGCATTTGTTAATGTCGATTACCAGGTGTTCACCATATGAATGATTTTTAATTCGCAGGTTATGCGTACTATTTTGTACTCGGGTTACGTGTACAATTAAATATCTGAAATCTTGAAGTCTATTAAAATAATGAAATGATTGTTATGATAAACCTATGAACTCACCAACCTTTTGGTTAACACTTGAAAGCATGTTTATTCTCAGGTTTGAAAGAAATCTTCCGCTGTGCATTTGCTCATTTAGAGATATTACTTGGAGTCATTCATGGCATATTTCAAAAGACGTTGCATTCAAGTCATTGAGTTCAATAAAGATTATTATTAAGAAGATAACAGATTAAGTCATTTATAGATTGTATATATTATGAAAGGGTATGCATGCCTGTCAACTTTCAATGAAATTAAAGTTTGTCTTTTAAAAATGAATGCAATGTTTGTAAAATGTAACACATAGAGGTCAAGTACCTCGCGATGTAACCATATGTTATTGTATTTGTCCTTTTGGATTAGGACGGGTCACTTCATTAAGGTCGATTACCAAGCAAAGAAAGCAAATCAAATGTTATATATCGAGAGAATGATTTTTATATACAGGTTATGTGTATGATATTTTGTACACGAGATATGTGTACAGTTATAAAAATTGTTGAAAACTGATTTTTTACACGAGACATGTGTACTGTATTTAAAAGAAATCGCATGTACATTACAGGTGGGTATAGGATTCGGGCCTATTTGTATATTACAGTATTTAAATTTTGTGGTGTATCAAAATTTCAGAATTTTATTGTTTTATGATAAACTTATGAACTCACCAACTTTTTGGTTGACACTTGAAAGCATGTTTATTCTCAGGTATTAAAGAAATCTTCCGCAGTGCATTTTCTCATTTTAGAGATATTACTTGGAGTCATTCATGACATATTTCAAAAGACGTTGCATTCGAGTCTTTGAGTTCAACAAGATTATTATTAAGTCATTAATAGTTTGATATATTATGAAATGGTATGCATGCCTGTCAACTTTCGATGTAATGAAAGTTTGTCTTTTAAAAACTAATGCAATGTTTATAAAATGTATCATTTAGAGGTCAAATACCTCGCAATGTAATCATATGTTATTGTATTCGTCCTTATGGATTAGGACGTGTCGTTTCATTGATTTTGGGTGTAAACCCTAATTTAGGTCAAAATGGGTCAAGTGAGTATTTTGGGTCAAGTAAGCTTGATTTGGTGTCAAACTAAGTTTTGAGTCAAGTTTTGGTGAATCAAGTATGTAAATACTTGTTTTAGGTGTTAATTGGTGTTTTAAAAACATAATCACTAGCCGTTAGTGATTTTGGGCATTTTTGGGACTTATGTCAAAATGGGTGAATTGAATTAGTTCGAATTTGGTAATGACACTAATTTGGATTAAACGGATGTTAAATACTTTTGTTAAGTATTAAATGGCGTTTTTTAATGAAAGTGATTGTGCGAAGAGATTTTGGGTTAAAATGGCATTTTAACATAAGTCAAACGCAATATGGGTCAATATTGCACGTGTTGGGGTTTTGTTGTAAATGACGTTTGAAATAATTACTACCTAAGTAGTAATTTAGTGTTAAGACCTAGGTTGGTCTAATTGGTGTAAAGTATAATTTGGGTTAAGTTGTACTTGTTTGAATTGGTCGGAATTACCACCCGTAGAGGTAATCGGTGAAGTCCACTTTAGTTGTCTAAATGGGAAGATCGTGGAGGTAGGTATAAACCCTTGGTTAAGGGCGTTGGCGTCGAATTCTCTTATAGGGAATGTATGTTGATTGTGTGTATACCTATATGCGTATTATAGGTAAAAGCTTGCTCGGTTGCGTTTGGTGGAGGTTTCCTGCATGGTTTGTAAGGCTCGAGTTCGCGAGGTGAGTGGAATAATTATACGTATATGTATATAGTGTATTTATTTGTGTGCCATGACATGATCCACGGAGCCGGTAGTGCCATAGTATGTGCAGGTATGCTATGTTGCGAACCACGGAGCCGGAAGCATCATGGTAGGTGTGTTGTAGTGTGAGCCACGGAGCCGGTAGCACTATTGCACGAGTTGTTAAGGTATGAACCACGGAGCCGGTAACGCCTTAGCGTGAGTATGACTCAAGTTGTGGTGCGATCCACGGAGCCGTTAGCATCATGACAATTGCGTATGGTGCAAACCATAGAGCCGGTAGCACCATGGTACGTGTATGGTTAACCATGTTGTTAGTGTGTGTTGATTATATAGCATTTTATATTGTGATGAATATATGCTATTGATTATGCTAGCTTGCGGTATTGGATATTATTAACCTTATACTTTGTGGTGGTATTCTAATTAGATTGCTAACATGTATGCGGTAACTGTGTAAGTGTTTGCAAGTAAGTAGATTATATATGTATATGTATAATTATTGCATTCACTAAGCTTTATGCTTACCCCTCTCGGTGTTGACCTTTTTACAGGTATTGTGATTGTGAATCTAGCTAGTTGTTAGACTAGATGCGTAGGAGCGCTTGGGCTCGATGGGGGTAGTTTTTGGATATTTGAACGCCGAATGGGGATTTGGTAGTCCCCGGGATTATGCTCTTGGTATCGGGTTGGGTTATAGAGTCCTAACTCGTCTAAATGTATGTTTGGGTCGGAATTACACCGTTTGGTTGTATGGGTTGTTGAAACCTTTTTGTAAACTCAAAAACTTTTGAATATATGATTTACGTTGGTTGTTGAACTAGTTATTGTTTAAAGTGTTGATGTTTGGAGAAATCGGTTTTTTATATGTAAGAAGCCGAACAACTATTTTTGTGTACTAAAGCGCGCCGCGCAGATTTAAGCGCGCTGCGCAAATGGCCATGATCAGGTACATGGTGCCTGAAATGTCCCGTTCTTATTGATTAAAAACGTTCCATATTAATTGATTTCGTTGCGAGGTTTTGACCTCTATATGAGACGTTTTTCAAAGACTGCATTCATTTTTAAAACAAACCATAACCTTTATTTCATAAATAAAGGTTTAAAAAGCTTTACGTAGATTATCAAATAATGATAATCTAAAATATCTTGTTTACACACGACCATTACATAATGGTTTACAATACAAATATGTTACATCGAAATCAGTTTCTTGAATGCAGTTTTTACACAATATCATACAAACATGGACTCCAAATCTTGTCCTTATTTTAGTATGCAACAGCGGAAGCTCTTAATATTCACCTGAGAATAAACATGCTTTAAACGTCAACAAAAATGTTGGTGAGTTATAGGTTTAACCTATATATATCAAATCGTAACAATAGACCACAAGATTTCATATTTCAATACACATCCCATACATAGAGATAAAAATCATTCATATGGTGAACACCTGGTAACCGACAATAACAAGATGCATATATAAGAATATCCCCATCATTCCGGGACACCCTTCGGATATGATATAAATTTCGAAGTACTAAAGCATCCGGTACTTTGGATGGGGTTTGTTAGGCCCAATAGATCTATCTTTAGGATTCGCGTCAATTAGGGTGTCTGTTCCCTAATTCTTAGATTACCAGACTTAATAACAAGGGGCATATTCGATTTCGATAATTCAACCATAGAATGTAGTTTCACGTACTTGTGTCTATTTTGTAAATCATTTATAAAACCTGCATGTATTCTCATCCCAAAAATATTAGATTTTAAAAGTGGGACTATAACTCACTTTCACAGATTTTTACTTCGTCGGGAAGTAAGACTTGGCCACTGGTTGATTCACGAACCTATAACAATATATACATATATATCAAAGTATGTTCAAAATATATTTACAACACTTTTAATATATTTTGATGTTTTAAGTTTATTAAGTCAGCTGTCCTCGTTAGTAACCTATAACTAGTTGTCCACAGTTAGATGTACAGAAATAAATCGGTAAATATTATCTTGAATCAATCCACGACCCAGTGTATACGTATCTCAGTATTGATCACAACTCAAACTATATATATTTTGGAATCAACCTCAACCCTGTATAGCTAACTCCAACATTCACATATAGAGTGTCTATGGTTGTTCCGAAATATATATAGATGTGTCGACATGATAGGTCGAAACATTGTATACGTGTCTATGGTATCTCAAGATTACATAATATACAATACAAGTTGATTAAGTTATGGTTGGAATAGATTTGTTACCAATTTTCACGTAGCTAAAATGAGAAAAATTATCCAATCTTGTTTTACCCATAACTTCTTCATTTTAAATCCGTTTTGAGTGAATCAAATTGCTATGATTTCATATTGAACTCTATTTTATGAATCTAAACAGAAAAAGTATAGGTTTATAGTCGGAAAAATAAGTTACAAGTCATTTTTGTAAAGGTAGTCATTTCAGTCGAAAGAACGACGTCTAGATGACCATTTTAGAAAACATACTTCCACTTTGAGTTTAACCATAATTTTTGGATATAGTTTCATGTTCATAATAAAAATCATTTTCTCAGAATAACAACTTTTAAATCAAAGTTTATCATAGTTTTTAATTAACTAACCCAAAACAGCCCGCGGTGTTACTACGACGGCGTAAATCCGGTTTTACGGTGTTTTTCGTGTTTCCAGGTTTTAAATCATTAAGTTAGCATATCATATAGATATAGAACATGTGTTTAGTTGATTTTAAAATTCAAGTTAGAAGGATTAACTTTTGTTTGCGAACAAGTTTAGAATTAACTAAACTATGTTCTAGTGATTACAAGTTTAAACCTTCGAATAAGATAGCTTTATATGTATGAATCGAATGATGTTATGAACATCATTACTACCTTAATTTCCTTGGATAAACCTACTGGAAAAGAGAAAAATGGATCTAGCTTCAATGGATCCTTGGATGGCTCGAAGTTCTTGAAGCAGAATCATGACACGAAAACAAGTTCAAGTAAGATCATCACTTGAAATAAGATTGTTATAGTTATAGAAATTGAACCAAAGTTTGAATATGATTATTACCTTGTATTAGAATGATAACCTACTGTAAGAAACAAAGATTTCTTGAGGTTGGATGATCACCTTACAAGATTGGAAGTGAGCTAGCAAACTTGAAAGTATTCTTGATTTTATGAAACTAGAACTTTTGGAATTTATGAAGAACACTTAGAACTTGAAGATAGAACTTGAGAGAGATCAATTAGATGAAGAAAATTAAAGAATGAAAGTGTTTGTAGGTGTTTTTGGTCATTGGTGTATGGATTAGATATAAAGGATATGTAATTTTGTTTTCATGTAAATAAGTCATGAATGATTACTCATATTTTTGTAATTTTATGAGATATTTCATGCTAGTTGCCAAATGATGGTTCCCACATGTGTTAGGTGACTCACATGGGCTGCTAAGAGCTGATCATTGGAGTGTATATACCAATAGTACATACTTCTAAAAGCTGTGTATTGTACGAGTACGAATACGGGTGCATACGAGTAGAATTGTTGATGAAACTGAACGAGGATGTAATTGTAAGCATTTTTGTTAAGTAGAAGTATTTTGATAAGTGTATTGAAGTCTTTCAAAAGTGTATAAATACATATTAAAACACTACATGTATATACATTTTAACTGAGTCGTTAAGTCATCGTTAGTCGTTACATGTAAGTGTTGTTTTGAAACCTTTAGGTTAACGATCTTGTTAAATGTTGTTAACCCAATGTTTATAATATCAAATGAGATTTTAAATTATTATATTATCATGATATTATCATGTATGAATATCTCTTAATATGATATATATATACATTAAATGTCTTTACAACGATAATCGTTACATATATGTCTCGTTTAAAAATCATTAAGTTAGTAGTCTTGTTTTTACATATGTAGTTCATTGTTAATATACTTTATGATATGTTTTCTTATCATAGTATCATGTTAACTATATATATATATATCCATATATATGTCATCATATAGTTTTTACAAGTTTTAACGTTCGTGAATCACCGATCAACTTGGGTGGTCAATTGTCTATATGAAACATATTTCAAGTAATCAAGTCTTAACAAGTTTGATTGCTTAACATGTTGGAAACATTTAATCATGTAAATATCAATCTCAATTAATATATATAAACATGGAAAAGTTCGGGTCACTACAGTACCTACCCGTTAAATAAATTTCGTCCCGAAATTTTAAGCTGTTGTAGGTGTTGACGAATCTTCTGGAAATAGATGCGGGTATTTCTTCTTCATCTGATCTTCACGCTCCCAGGTGAACTCGGGTCCTCTACGAGCATTCCATCGAACCTTAACAATTGGTATCTTGTTTTGCTTAAGTCTTTTAACCTCACGATCCATTATTTCGACGGGTTCTTCGATGAATTGAAGTTTTTCGTTGATTTGGATTTCATCTAATGGAATAGTGAGATCTTCTTTAGCAAAACATTTCTTTAAATTCGAGACGTAGAAAGTGTTATGTACAGCCGCGAGTTGTTGAGGTAACTCTAGTCGGTAAGCTACTGGTCCGACACGATCAATAATCTTGAATGGTCCAATATACCTTGGATTTAATTTCCCTCGTTTACCAAATCGAACAACGCCTTTCCAAGGTGCAACTTTAAGCATGACCATCTCTCCAATTTCAAATTCTATATCTTTTCTTTTAATGTCAGCGTAGCTCTTTTGTCGACTTTGGGCGGTTTTCAACCGTTGTTGAATTTGGATGATCTTCTCGGTAGTTTCTTGTATAATCTCCGGACCCGTAATCTGTCTATCCCCCACTTCACTCCAACAAATCGGAGACCTGCACTTTCTACCATAAAGTGCTTCAAACGGCGCCATCTCAATGCTTGAATGGTAGCTGTTGTTGTAGGAAAATTCTGCTAACGGTAGATGTCGATCCCAACTGTTTCCGAAATCAATAACACATGCTCGTAGCATGTCTTCAAGCGTTTGTATCGTCCTTTCGCTCTGCCCATCAGTTTGTGGATGATAGGCAGTACTCATGTCTAGACGAGTTCCTAATGCTTGCTGTAATGTCTGCCAGAATCTTGAAATAAATCTGCCATCCCTATCAGAGATAATAGAGATTGGTATTCCATGTCTGGAGACGACTTCCTTCAAATACAGTCGTGCTAACTTCTCCATCTTGTCATCTTCTCTTATTGGTAGGAAGTGTGCTGATTTGGTGAGACGATCAACTATTACCCAAATAGTATCAAAACCACTTGCAGTCCTTGGCAATTTAGTGATGAAATCCATGGTAATGTTTTCCCATTTCCATTCCGGGATTTCGGGTTGTTGAAGTAGACCTGATGGTTTCTGATGCTCAGCTTTGACCTTAGAACACGTCAAACATTCTCCTACGTATTTAGCAACATCGGCTTTCATACCCGGCCACCAAAAATGTTTCTTGAGATCCTTGTACATCTTCCCCGTTCCAGGATGTATTGAGTATCTGGTTTTATGAGCTTCTCTAAGTACCATTTCTCTCATATCTCCAAATTTTGGTACCCAAATCCTTTCAGCCCTATACCGGGTTCCGTCTTCCCGAATATTAAGATGCTTTTCCGATCCTTTGGGTATTTCATCCTTTAAATTTCCCTCTTTTAAAACTCCTTGTTGCGCCTCCTTTATTTGAGTAGTAATGTTATTATGAATCATTATATTCATAGATTTTACTCGAATGGGTTCTCTGTCCTTCCTGCTCAAGGCATCGGCTACCACATTTGCCTTCCCCGGGTGGTAACGAATCTCAAAGTCGTAATCATTCAATAATTCAATCCACCTACGCTGCCTCATATTCAGTTGTTTCTGATTAAATATGTGTTGAAGACTTTTGTGGTCGGTATATATAATACTTTTGACCCCATATAAGTAGTGCCTCCAAGTCTTTAATGCAAAAACAACCGCGCCTAATTCCAAATCATGCGTCGTATAATTTTGTTCGTGAATCTTCAATTGTCTAGACGCATAAGCAATCACCTTCGTTCGTTGCATTAATACACAACCGAGTCCTTGCTTTGATGCATCACAATAAATCACAAAATCATCATTCCCTTCAGGCAATGACAATATAGGTGCCGTAGTTAGCTTTTTCTTCAATAACTGAAACGCTTTCTCTTGTTCATCATTCCATTCAAATTTCTTCCCTTTATGCGTTAATGCAGTCAAGGGTTTTGCTATTCTGGAAAAGTCTTGGATGAACCTTCTGTAGTAACCAGCTAGTCCTAAAAACTGGCGTATGTGTTTCGGAGTTTTCGGGGTTTCCCACTTTTCAACAGTTTCTATCTTTGCCGGATCCACCTTAATACCTTCTTTGTTCACTATGTGACCGAGGAATTGAACTTCTTCCAACCAAAATGCACACTTTGAAAACTTAGCGTACAATTCTTCCTTCCTCAATACTTCTAACACCTTTCTCAAATGTTCACCGTGTTCTTGGTCATTCTTTGAGTAAATAAGTATGTCATCAATGAAAACAATGACAAACTTGTCAAGGTATGGTCCACACACTCGGTTCATAAGGTCCATGAACACAGCTGGTGCATTAGTTAAACCAAACGGCATGACCATAAACTCGTAATGACCGTAACGTGTTCTGAAAGCAGTCTTTGGAATATCATCTTCTTTCACCCGCATTTGATGATACCCGGAACGTAAGTCAATCTTTGAATAAATAGACGAGCCTTGTAGTTGATCAAATAAGTCATCGATTCTCGGTAGTGGGTAGCGGTTCTTGATGGTAAGTTTGTTCAACTCTCGGTAGTCGATACACAACCTGAATGTACCATCTTTCTTCTTGACAAACAAAACAGGAGCTCCCCACGGTGATGTGCTTGGTCGAATGAAACCACGCTCTAAAAGTTCTTGTAATTGGCTTTGTAGTTCTTTCATCTCGCTGGGTGCGAGTCTGTAAGGAGCACGAGCTATTGGTGCAGCTCCTGGTACAAGATCTATTTGAAATTCAACGGATCGATGTGGGGGTAATCCCGGTAATTCTTTCGGAAATACATCAGGAAATTCTTTTGCGACGGGAACATCATTGACGCTCTTTTCTTCAGTTTGTACTTTCTCAACGTGTGCTAGAACAGCATAGCAACCTTTTCTTATTAGTTTTTGTGCCTTCAAATTACTAATAAGATGTAGCTTCGTGTTGCCCTTTTCTCCGTACACCATTAAGGGTTTTCCTTTTTCTCGTATAATGCGAATTGCATTTTTGTAACAAACGATCTCCGCTTTCACTTCTTTCAACCAGTCCATACCGATTATCACATCAAAACTCCCTAACTCTACTGGTATCAAATCAATCTTAAATGTTTCGCTAACCAGTTTAATTTCTCGATTCCGACATATATTATCTGCTGAAATTAATTTACCATTTGCTAATTCAAGTAAAAATTTACTATCCAAAGGCGTCAATGGACAACTTAATTTAGCACAAAAATCTCTACTCATATAGCTTCTATCCGCACCCGAATCAAATAAAACGTAAGCAGATTTATTGTCAATAAGAAACGTACCCGTAACAAGCTCCGGGTCTTCCTGTGCCTCTGCCGCATTAATATTGAAAACTCTTCCACGGCCTTGTCCATTCGTGTTCTCCTGGTTCGGGCAATTTCTAATAATGTGGCCCAGTTTTCCACATTTATAACAAACTACATTGGCATAACTTGCTCCGACACTACTTGCTCCGCCATTACTCGTTCCGACACCATTTGTTCCTTTCGTTCTATTAACCCCTGGTCCGTAGACCTCACACTTCGCCGCGCTATGACCATTTCTTTTACACTTGTTGCAAAATTTGGTGCAGAACCCCGAGTGATTCTTTTCACACCTTTGGCATAGCTGCTTCTGATTGTTGTTGTTGTTGCAGTTATTATTGTTGTTGGGATGATTGTTGTAGTTGCTGTTGTTGTTGTTGTTGTTGTTGTTGTTGGGCCGTTTGTTGTAGTTGCGATTGATGTTGCGATTGTTGGGATAATTGTTGCGATTATTGTTGTAATTGCTGTTGTTGTTGTATTGGTGATTCTTATCACCGTTTTCCTCCCACTTTCTTTTGACTTGTTTCACATTGGCCTCTTCAGCAGTCTGTTCTTTAATTCTTTCTTCAATCTGGTTCACGAGTTTGTGAGCCATTCTACATGCCTGTTGTATGGAGGCGGGCTCGTGTAAACTTATATCTTCTTGGATTCTTTCCGGTAATCCTTTTACAAACGCGTCGATCTTCTCTTCCTCATCTTCGAATGCTCCCGGACACAATAGGCACAATTCTGTGAATCGTCTTTCGTACGTGGTAATATCAAATCCTTGGGTTCGTAACCCTCTAAGTTCTGTCTTGAGCTTATTGACCTCGGTTCTGGGACGGTACTTCTCGTTCATCAAGTGCTTGAATGCTGACCACGGTAGTGCGTACGCATCATCTTGTCCCACTTGCTCTAGATAGGTATTCCACCATGTTAACGCAGAACCTGTGAAGGTATGCGTAGCGTACTTCACTTTGTCCTCTTCAGTACACTTACTTATGGCAAACACCGATTCAACCTTCTTGGTCCACCGTTTCAATCCGATCGGTCCTTCGGTTCCATCAAATTCCAAAGGTTTGCAGGCAGTGAATTCTTTGTAGGTGCATCCTACACGATTTCCTGTACTGCTAGATCCAAGGTTATTGTTGGTATGTAGCGCAGCCTGTACTGCGGCTATGTTTGAAGCTAGAAAAGTACGGAATTCCTCTTCATTCATATTCACGGTGTGTCGAGTAGTCGGTGCCATTTCCTTCAAAATAGTTAAATGGAACAAGTTAATCATACAGAATATTAAGAGTAGTTAATAGTATTTCGTAGCATAATATGAACTCATTTATAAAAGCTTTTTCTTCATATTAGCGTTTTATAAGTTTAAATTCGGGTAGTACCTACCCGTTAAGTTCATACTTAGTAGCTAATATACAATTCAACTACTACAATTCTATATGACAAACTGATTGTAATAATATTTTGCGTTCAAACTTTTATACAATATTTTACAAACTTACAATACCGCTTATTTTACATAAAGCATGAAATATAGCACACAATAACTTTGATACAAGATAGTTGTGAAGACAATTCTAGCTAGTACACAAGTCGTTCAGCAAAGGCAATAAAGACACGTAATTCATACGTCCAGAAACAAGTCATGCATTCTGGTTTTACTAGGACTACTTCCCATCCTTGGTCTTGTGCAACATAATCGTTATGGCCGTTGATAAGACAGCGTGTTGTAACGTCATCAAAGGGACGAGGGTTACGTAATGTCCAACAGTCCCGTAATAATCTAAAAACCTCATTTCTTACCCCAATTACCGACTCCGTCACTTGTGGAAACGTTTTGTTTAATAGTTGTAGCCCGATGTTCTTGTTCTCACTTTGGTGAGAAGCGAACATTACTAATCCGTAAGCATAACATGCTTCTTTATGTTGCATGTTAGCCGATTTTTCTAAATCACGAAGTCCAATATTCGGATATATTGAGTCAAAATAATTTCTTAACCCGTTGCGTAAAATAGCATTTGGGTTCCCCGCAATATATGCGTCAAAGTAAACACATCGTAACTTATGGGTTTCCCAATGTGATATCCCCCATCTTTCAAACGAAAGTCTCTTATAAACCAAGACATTCTTGGAACGTTCTTCGAATGTCTTACAAACTGATCTCGCCTTAAATAGTTGTGCCGAAGAATTCTGGCCGACTCTAGACAAGATTTCATCAATCATGTCTCCGGGTAGGTCTCTTAAAATATTGGGTTGTCTATCCATTTTGTGTTTTTAAACTGTAAAATAGACAAGAGTTAGTTTCATAAAAAAATACTTATTAATACAAGCAATTTTTACATATATCATAAAGCATAAGAACACTATATTACATATATTACACCACACGAATACAACTATCTTATTCCGACTCGCTCGTTTCTTCTTCTTCGGTTTTGGTTCGTTTTGCCAAGTTTCTAGGGATATATGATGTTCCCCTAATACGAGCCATCGTTGTCCACATTGGTTTAGAAAAACCTGGTGGTTTAGAGGTTCCCGGGTCATTGTTACAACTTAAGGACTTCGGGGGTTGACGATACATATAAAGTTCATCGGGGTTGGAATTAGATTTCTCTATTTTTATGCCCTTTCCCTTATTATTTTCTTTTGCCTTTTTAAATTCAGTTGGGGTAATTTCTATAACATCATCGGAATTCTCGTAGAAATCCGATTCATCGGAGAATTGGTAATCCTCCCAATATTTTGCTTCCTTGGCGGAAACACCATTGACCATAATTAACTTTGGTCGGTTGGTTGAGGATTTTCTTTTACTTAACCGTTTTATTATTTCCCCCACCGGTTCTATTTCTTCATCCGGTTCCGATTCTTCTTCCGGTTCCGATTCTTCTTCCGGTTCCGACTCTTCTTCCGGTTCCTCTTCGGGAACTTATGAATCAGTCCACAAATCATTCCAATTTACATTTGACTCTTCATTATTATTAGGTGAGTCAATGGGACTTGTTCTAGAGGTAGACATCTATCACATAATATCAAACACGTTAAGAGATTAATATATCACATAATATTCATATGTTAAAAATATATAGTTTCCAACAAAAATGTTAAGCAATCATTTTTAAAGAAAACACGGTCGAAGTCCAGACTCACTAATGCATCCTAACAAACTCGATAAGACACACTAATGCAAATTTTCTGGTTCTCTAAGACCAACGCTCTGATACCAACTGAAATGTCCCGTTCTTATTGATTAAAAACGTTCCATATTAATTGATTTCGTTGCGAGGTTTTGACCTCTATATGAGACGTTTTTCAAAGACTGCATTCATTTTTAAAACAAACCATAACCTTTATTTCATAAATAAAGGTTTAAAAAGCTTTACGTAGATTATCAAATAATGATAATCTAAAATATCTTGTTTACACACGACCATTACATAATGGTTTACAATACAAATATGTTACATCGAAATCAGTTTCTTGAATGCAGTTTTTACACAATATCATACAAACATGGACTCCAAATCTTGTCCTTATTTTAGTATGCAACAGCGGAAGCTCTTAATATTCACCTGAGAATAAACATGCTTTAAACGTCAACAAAAATGTTGGTGAGTTATAGGTTTAACCTATATATATCAAATCGTAACAATAGACCACAAGATTTCATATTTCAATACACATCCCATACATAGAGATAAAAATCATTCATATGGTGAACACCTGGTAACCGACAATAACAAGATGCATATATAAGAATATCCCCATCATTCCGGGACACCCTTCGGATATGATATAAATTTCGAAGTACTAAAGCATCTGGTACTTTGGATGGGGTTTGTTAGGCCCAATAGATCTATCTTTAGGATTCGCGTCAATTAGGGTGTCTGTTCCCTAATTCTTAGATTACCAGACTTAATAACAAGGGGCATATTCGATTTCGATAATTCAACCATAGAATGTAGTTTCACGTACTTGTGTCTATTTTGTAAATCATTTATAAAACCTGCATGTATTCTCATCCAAAAAATATTAGATTTTAAAAGTGGGACTATAACTCACTTTCACAGATTTTTACTTCGTCGGGAAGTAAGACTTGGCCACTGGTTGATTCACGAACCTATAACAATATATACATATATATCAAAGTATGTTCAAAATATATTTACAACACTTTTAATATATTTTGATGTTTTAAGTTTATTAAGTCAGCTGTCCTCGTTAGTAACCTATAACTAGTTGTCCACAGTTAGATGTACAGAAATAAATCGGTAAATATTATCTTGAATCAATCCACGACCCAGTGTATACGTATCTCAGTATTGATCACAACTCAAACTATATATATTTTGGAATCAACCTCAACCCTGTATAGCTAACTCCAACATTCACATATAGAGTGTCTATGGTTGTTCCGAAATATATATAGATGTGTCGACATGATAGGTCGAAACATTGTATACGTGTCTATGGTATCTCAAGATTACATAATATACAATACAAGTTGATTAAGTTATGGTTGGAATAGATTTGTTACCAATTTTCACGTAGCTAAAATGAGAAAAATTATCCAATCTTGTTTTACCCATAACTTCTTCATTTTAAATCCGTTTTGAGTGAATCAAATTGCTATGATTTCATATTGAACTCTATTTTATGAATCTAAACAGAAAAAGTATAGGTTTATAGTCGGAAAAATAAGTTACAAGTCATTTTTGTAAAGGTAGTCATTTCAGTCGAAAGAACGACGTCTAGATGACCATTTTAGAAAACATACTTCCACTTTGAGTTTAACCATAATTTTTGGATATAGTTTCATGTTCATAATAAAAATCATTTTCTCAGAATAACAACTTTTAAATCAAAGTTTATCATAGTTTTTAATTAACTAACCCAAAACAGCCCGCGGTGTTACTACGACGGCGTAAATTCGGTTTTACGGTGTTTTTAGTGTTTCCAGGTTTTAAATCATTAAGTTAGCATATCATATAGATATAGAACATGTGTTTAGTTGATTTTAAAATTCAAGTTAGAAGGATTAACTTTTGTTTGCGAACAAGTTTAGAATTAACTAAACTATGTTCTAGTGATTACAAGTTTAAACCTTCGAATAAGATAGCTTTATATGTATGAATCAAATGATGTTATGAACATCATTACTACCTTAATTTCCTTGGATAAACCTACTGGAAAAGAGAAAAATGGATCTAGCTTCAATGGATCCTTGGATGGCTCGAAGTTCTTGAAGCAGAATCATGACACGAAAACAAGTTCAAGTAAGATCATCACTTGAAATAAGATTGTTATAGTTATAGAAATTGAACCAAAGTTTGAATATGATTATTACCTTGTATTAGAATGATAACCTACTGTAAGAAACAAAGATTTCTTGAGGTTGGATGATCACCTTACAAGATTGGAAGTGAGCTAGCAAACTTGAAAGTATTCTTGATTTTATGAAACTAGAACTTTTGGAATTTATGAAGAACACTTAGAACTTGAAGATAGAACTTGAGAGAGATCAATTAGATGAAGAAAATTGAAGAATGAAAGTGTTTGTAGGTGTTTTTGGTCGTTGGTGTATGGATTAGATATAAAGGATATGTAATTTTGTTTTCATGTAAATAAGTCATGAATGATTACTCATATTTTTGTAATTTTATGAGATATTTCATGCTAGTTGCCAAATGATGGTTCCCACATGTGTTAGGTGACTCACATGGGCTGCTAAGAGCTGATCATTGGAGTGTATATACCAATAGTACATACATCTAAAAGCTGTGTATTGTACGAGTACGAATACGGGTGCATACGAGTAGAATTGTTGATGAAACTGAACGAGGATGTAATTGTAAGCATTTTTGTTAAGTAGAAGTATTTTGATAAGTGTATTGAAGTCTTTCAAAAGTGTATAAATACATATTAAAACACTACATGTATATACATTTTAACTGAGTCGTTAAGTCATCGTTAGTCGTTACATGTAAGTGTTGTTTTGAAACCTTTAGGTTAACGATCTTGTTAAATGTTGTTAACCCAATGTTTATAATATCAAATGAGATTTTAAATTATTATATTATCATGATATTATCATGTATGAATATCTCTTAATATGATATATATACATTAAATGTCTTTACAACGATAATCGTTACATATATGTCTCGTTTAAAAATCATTAAGTTAGTAGTCTTGTTTTTACATATGTAGTTCATTGTTAATATACTTTATGATATGTTTTCTTATCATAGTATCATGTTAACTATATATATATATCCATATATATGTCATCATATAGTTTTTACAAGTTTTAACGTTCGTGAATCACCGATCAACTTGGGTGGTCAATTGTCTATATGAAACATATTTCAAGTAATCAAGTCTTAACAAGTTTGATTGCTTAACATGTTGGAAACATTTAATCATGTAAATATCAATCTCAATTAATATATATAAACATGGAAAAGTTCGGGTCACTACAGTGCCAGTCTTAAGTTCTAAACTCAGTTTATGCTTTAGCGTGCACATCGCAGTGTAATGACCCAACTTCGATTACCAAACACGACACGTTTTTTTTAAAATAAAATAGCAATCTGGCCTGGGGAAATGCGCGGTGCGCGCAGGGTTGCGCAGCGCGCATTACAGCGTGAAACTAGTGTTGGTTGAATGTTGGTTAATAAACTAAATGACAAACTTAAGTATGATAATTAACCAAAGAATATGTTTTGATGATAACACACACATATGCATAAGTGATGACTGACATCTTAACATAAAACACGCAAGGTCACTAATCCATACTTTATCTTGCAAACGACCAAGTCAAACATAGGTTAAAGAATGAAATTAAAAGTTTAGCTAAACACACGGTCAAGGTACGGTCAACCGCATAGTCAACCGTGAAACCCTAAACTGAATTGCAACACAGTTTTATGAAAACAAGTTGCACGGTCGCCACCACGGTCAACCGCAGTGCGACCGCATTTTTCTCTGTTACCGTTTTTGACCAAATAAAGTTTGACTAGTTCCCGACATCTATAATTCATGAAACCTTTCTCAACATGCTTAGAATAGATGCCCTCTCCATACTCAATTGAGTTTTGGTCATAAAAACACAAATTGTGGTTAATTACGCCTAATGACATCTTAATGACAAATTAACCAAAATTAGGCATAACATATAAGTGTTAATCAACAACTTGTGATCTTAATTCTTATCTAGATATCCTTAGTATGATCATCAAGTACCAACACACTTAAGCCAATGTTACTAGAACAATGATTGCCATTAGAAATGACTTAGTGATTAATTAAGGCTAAATGAGGAACAATGCTCTCAAGGTTAACTAGTAATGATTTGTAATCCTAAAACACACTAAGATACATTTAGGATGGTCACCAAGTCCCAACTAGAGATTGCTCTTCCCTTGTGCATGTGTTGGACATTAATGTGTACTTACACATTAATCAAGAAATATGTTATATTGCAATTAAACTTGTTAAGAGCTTGAATTATAAGTTGTGCAAGTATCTATATGATTGATCTTAGAATAACTATCTCTTGCTATGTGAGTATTACTTGCTACTTGTCATTATGCTTAATACTCATAAACTTGTCAACTTGATTAATATGTTTGCTATGTGCTCACTAGTTAGGATTCAAGTAACTAACTACTCCAATAGATTAAGTATAAAATGGTTCACAATGAAATTATAGTCAATTGTCTATTTGGTCTAGTCTAAGTAACTAAGTGTGATTGCCTATTCAAGAATGACTTAACTTTAATGTCTCTACATACTTCATGATTATCTTATAGAGACATCACTCAATTAATCTCTACCTAAACTCAAATGGAACATGCCTTGTGATTAACTGAAACTAGGAAGTTAATGACATAGTGACTAGTCTTTAGAATTGAACCAAAGGCATTAAAGTGACTAACTAAGTCTTGACCAAACTGAAATTTCCCAAAATATCAATCAAGACACTTCTCCAAGAATGTTGGTTTTGCCACTTTTGGAATGATTAGTCACTTTCATGCAATAAGACCAAATCTCACACACTTAATGCATATAGTACTTGTATAGGATGTTTGGTTTCTTTTGCAGGTGCTAGAAGGAGTAAAGGTGCCAAAATGTGGTGTTCAAATTTGAGTCAAACGGCTATACAACGAATACCAAATTTGGACTGGAGCACGTACGGTCGCACCACGGTCGACCGTGCAGGCAACCGTGTGTCAATGGCTATTTTTTGAATCCCACTATAAAAGGCAAACATTTAAGAGCATTTGAAGCTGACCCTCTTGCATATTTCAAAGGCTTATTTTCAGAGATCACAAGGGCTCTAATTACTACTCAAATGTGTTCAAGCAAGAGAAGATTCTATGATCTTAGAGATATAGAATTTGGTTATTGTAAACTTACTAATCAAAATCATTAATCTTGTGAGTTTACTTATTGTGATGTATGTCCTAGTATTGTCTTAGGATCATCATTGCAAAGTGTATAAGTCTTGTAACTTCAATTAGTAGAAGCATAGGCTAGCTTAGTGATCTACTTCCTTAAAGGGACTTAGGAAGTTGATTAATCTTATTTTGAGATTAATACTTGTCCAAGGTGAAGACAAGTTGATCTAGGTTAGAGTTGATCTTTCAAAGGGATAGAAAGATTAGGTTTGTTGTCTACCAAAGAAGTTGAAGACTTGTAAATCGGATCTCCACCGGGTTTGGAGAAGAGTGCTTAGTGAAGCAACAAATCCCGATTAGTGTAATCGGGGAGTGGATTAAGGTGGATTAGTTAACATCTACCCGAACCACTATAAATCCTTGTGTTTATGTTCTTTACATTACTTCATTTATCATTTTGAACATATGCACTACACATATCAAGTTTGAGGTGAATTGGTTGATCAAAGTTAATCGAATTTGGTGATCAATCGAAAAAGTGTTAAAAACGTATCAAGTAACTATTCACCCCCCTCTAGTTACTTACAATTGGTATCAGAGCGGTTGCTCAAATCATTGCGCTATAAACGATCGCGAAAGCGTCAAAATTCGTTTTGTGCAAAAACTTGAGTCAACGATTCTCGGATCAACTCAAACCATGGGATACTTGGAAGAATTGGTGAAAGAAGCACCAATATTTGATAGGATGAGTATTGATGTGTGGAAATTAAGATTTTAGTCTTATCTCAAATCCAAAGATTACTACTTGTGGAGAATAATCAAAGTAGTAGACTTTGTACCACAAGCTAGTTCAAGGCCAGTGAAGTCAACATTTCAAAACAATGATGTTTTGAAACAATTTGATTCAATTTCACTACTTCATGGAATTCTTCCTAGTGAAGAAAGATTAAAGATAATCTCATGTGAAAATGCAAAAGAATGTTGGGACTCACTATGTTCACAAGAAGAATAAAACTCTAGGAGTTTGACGGGTAAAGGAATAGAGAAGGATTTAGAAAAGGTTGGTGATTCTCAAGCAAAAGGGTTGAATGGAAATGAAGACTTTTGCCTCATGAGTTCTTGGAATGATTTGGATCAAGATGGTCAAAGTGAAGAAAAGGTTGAATCTCCATTCAAAGAAGATGATGTCTCAAGCATGGATTGCAATAAGGTACATGTATTCTATCCTTTTAATTATGAGGAATTGTTAGATGATTACAAGACTATTAAATTTGTGTATGATAGTAGTCGTGACAAAGTAAAACTTTTGGAGAAAGAATTACACAAAGTTAGACAACTTAACAAAGTTTTAATTGATGAAAAATAACACCTTGAAAAGAAAACTTGAAAGGATAACTATTTGAGATTCATCAAGAGGTAAACATAAAATGAATATATGTCACGACTCTAGCAAACACAAATCATGTAATCAAACTCCATTGTCTATTATTAGGAAAATTGAAAATATGGAAAAAATGGACCAAGCTAGCAATTCCATGGTAGGGATAAGTCAAGGATTGGGTAATCTTAAAATCAATCAAAATCAATGATCAAAATGCTAATAAGAATAACCTTCTCGAAAAGACTTTGTATTAATGAAAGGTTTTTCTTACAAATGCAAAATTGTTTTTGAAAAGTGATTTTAAAAGATTAGTGTAGGAAGCTCACTTGCCTTAGGATTGTGTGTTTATGTGAAAATATGTATTGCATGCTAAATACTAGATTGATGCCTTTTGTGTGTATATATATATATATATATACACACACACACACATATAGATATAGTATATTACGTATCATTGATGATTAAACATCGGGAGGATGTATCATTCAATGTTAGGTAAAGAAAACTTGTCCTCAAGTATTCTATAGAACCTAAGAATCATCAAAACGAGCTCGAAGAAAGAAGAAGTGAAGAAATAAGTGATCAGAAGGATCCACGGAAGCACCACGGCTGACCGTATACCCGACCGCAGATTCCTATCCTGTACGTATAAAAATACCTGCACGGCTAACACCACGGTTGACCGTGCTTCGACCGTGCATGGTCTGATTCTGTTTTATATTAAATTAAACCCTCCCTTTTATTTCTTTTCAACCCACTTCAAAACACACACACTTACACACGGCTGAGGAGATCGACGCACGAAGAAGAATGCTCATTCCTTCAATTTCAATTCCTACTTTCGGTATGATTAATCCTTGCTTTCCTAGCATTCAATTGTGTTTGTATGATGAATTAGGGTTATGAAGAAACCTTAACTAGAATGAGTTAAAACTTAAATTGATGCAAACAATCAAAATTGTTCATAAAGAACAACTTGGAAATGATTGTAGTACCTATCTATGCGTTAATTTAACAATGAATAATTCTAGGGTTCATTATACATCTAGGTTAGATTTTATAGAAGCATTGTTCATATGATATGAATGACATTGTTGCTAATTTAGTGTAATAATGTTGAATGTCAAAACATGTGTTGATGATGATCTCAAAAGTCTAGAACACATATGAACTTTGTGAAAATCTTAATCTAGTTGCAAACTCATTGACACTAATGAAGAGTGAAAATGTGAAGAATATTAATATCAAAATATCTAAGTATTGATGATAATTAAAGTTTGCAAAACTTGTTGCCTATAATTGAATTATACACCTTGAACTAATCTGAAGTATCATCGTGTAGAAAATGGCAAGAGGAAAGGGAAAGGGCAGTGAACCGAGAAGAAAGGACTCATACGATCCACCGTCAGATCCTACAGAGAGAATTAAGTACAACATTTGGTTTCTCTCTAGACGTCGTATCACCGAAGGATGAAAAGTTGCCCACGATCAAATGCCAGAGCTTGCGAGGCAATTCAAAACTCTTCAATGGGACGTATTTCTTACTCTTGATGGTCCTGTTTATCCATCTCCCATTCACGAATTTTATGCAAATTTCAATTTCGTGAACAATGAAGTCTCCTTCAGTCTTCAAGGCACCAATTACCACTACTCACTTGTGGATTTTGGGCGCATTCTCTAATTTCCAACAGATGGTGAAGAATTCTTCAGTTCGCATCATAGACTAGCATATCTTCTGAATTTTATCTCCAACAAAATGGCATTGATAGATACACTGTGCAAAGACAGTGCTCCTCGCGCTGAAATTGAGAGAACTGGAGTACTGAGTAGACATCTCTCTTCTGAGTATGAAGTTTGGAACAAAGTCATTGACTACAACATCTACTGCAGATCAGGAAATCACTCAAACATTCATGCTACTCAATTTGCTCTCTTGTGGTGCTTGGAAAGTGGAATCAAAGTAAATATTGCCTATCTGATGGCAACCAGGATGAGTGGACTCATCACCGAAACAACTCGAGGATTGCCTTATGGAATGCATCTAAACAAACTGTTTAGGCACCTCAACATCACAAGTGATGACTCTATTCCACTCACTCATCAACCAATCCTACCACCAAAAAAAACAGGAGGATCAACCTCCAAACGAAGGAGAACTGCCAATGAGGCAGGAACGGGCAGAGGAGCTATTGAGATATCAGACATTGAAAATGAAGAAGAAAATGAATCGGTAAGGGATCTTGGGGTTAACGCCAAGATGGATAAGATCTATCAGACTCAAGTCAAAAGTCTGAAAAAGGAATCAAAGGTGAAGAAGTTACTAAAAGGAGTGATCAGAAGCTTGACCTGTAGGTCAGGAAATGAGGAAGATGATGATTTGAGTGAAGAATTCTAACAAACTCTCATGAAAACTTTCTATGGTTGAATGGTTGAATGTTTAAGACAATAATGTTTGGAAAACTTTAATATGCATGTTTAATAAAGTATTCATGTGTGCTTACTACATGTTTTTAATTAAAAGTCCAAGCATATCAGATTTATATACGGCTGAACTACGGTCGATCATGAACCTAACCGTGTATGTCTTGTACCAATAAGTTTAAGTTTTTAATCCACGGCTCACATCACGGACGACCGCAGCTCAACCGCAGAATAAGCCCTACATAAACTGACAAACCATTTTGTCCTATTATGCTCAATGACTTTTCTCAAGTGAAAATTGACTTGTCAACCAAAAGACTTTACTCATTTAACCTACCTCTCTTGTGAAAAAGTAAAGTGATTCCTAGTAGGTCTCTATAAAAACTAGTACATTCAACAAAACTCATACCCACCATCACAATCCCTAAAAACCCACAATCAAATCATGAGACAAATTGCAGAAGGAAGAGAAGTGTCAACTCATCAACTCTCAACTTATTTGCTGGCAAACTTCTCTAGTGTGAATTGGAATGTCTTTCTCAATCTTCGAGGACCTCTATATCCTCTTCATGTGAATGAATTCTATGTAAACTTCCAATTCCATGATGATATGAAGATATCATTCACTCTCTATGTAAAAAGCTATTCCTTGACACTTGAAGAATTTGAAAACATCATGGATGTTCCAAGTAAAGGAATAAAAATTCTTTCTTAACCCAAACTCATTTGATGAGTTTCCAGAATGGTTAGAAAAAGAATGTGTCCTTGAAACATTGAGTGAAGGACCACTCAAATTTGAGTCCGTCAACAAGGAGGGTTTCTTAGTGCACCACCTTGCTTCAACATATGATCTATGGCAACAGATCATCTCCATAAATGTATATGGAAAAGGTGAAACACTTTGGAGAATGAATGCAAATGAGGTTACTCTCTTGTGGTGTCTCATACACTCACTTAAGGTAAACATTGCATTTCTTATGGCATCAAGAATGCAACAGGCAGCTCAAGAACCCTACTTGAAACTACCTTATTGCCTTCATTTAACTAAACTCCTTGCTCATCTCAAATTGACAACTTCCTATCACTATGATGCTTAAGTGTCGTCATATCCGATATGTAGAGCATCAACTAGACCTTTTGCTGAACCCTCTCTTGATAATCCTCCAAACTTCAATCTTCTCTCGACCACAGGACAAAGAAGTGTCATCCATGGAAATATTCTGAAAATCGGACGACATCTGAACAGACTTGAAGGAATCATAAGAGACACTCATCGCTACATTCACCGTGAGACATAGGTCCAGGCAATTTGAAGAATGCCTACCTATACTATTCTTTTATGTGTTCTTTGCTGTGCTTTCCATGCATATACTCATATATGCATCACTATGGTTCGTGCTTACTTTGAATAAAATGTGTGCTTGTTATGTTTTAATAAATATATATTTTCCAAAATCCACAATTTAAGGGGCAGTTTTGCTCTAAGGGCGAGCTTAGTTCTAGGGGGAGCTAACCTTTTTGCTTCGACAAAAGGGGGAGAAAGATGGATGCAAGTAATTGTTAACACTTGCGTATTTATAGCAAAATGTCCCTCATCACTTGTATGTTTGTCATCATCAAAAAGGGGGAGAATGTTGGTTGAATGTTGGTTAATAAACTAAACGACAAACTTAAGTATAATAATTAACCAAAGAATATGTTTTGATGATGACACACACATATGCATAAGTGCTGACTGACATCTTAACATAAAACACGCAAGGTCACTAATCCATACTTTATCTTGCAAACGACCAAGTCAAACATAGGTTAAAGAATGAAATTAAAATTTCAGCTAAACACACGGTCGAGGTATGGTCGACTGCATAGTCAACCGTGAAACCCTAAACTGAATTGCAACACAGTTTTATGAAAACAAGTTGCACGGTCGCCACCACGGTCAACTGCAGTGCGACTGCAGTTTTCTCTGTTACCTTTTTTGACCAAATAAAGTTTGACTAGTTCCCGACATCTATAATTCATGAAACCTTTCTCAACATGCTTGGAATAGATGCCTTCTCCATACTCAATTGAGTTTTGGTCATAAAAACATAAATTGCGGTTAATTACGCCTAATGACATCTGATGTTAAAGCTAAGGGGTATATTTTACTAGGAAATACTATTAAATACGTGAAATACTATATATTTTTGATACGAAAAGCGATACAAATTACACAAGTTTTAATTATTTATTTACAAATGAGATATACCTAAACCTTGCTACAACACTATAGGCAGTGTACCTAATCGTAGAGTAGTATAGTTTTTAGTAAGTCCGGTTCGTTCTACAGGGAGCGGGCTTATTGCACACTATATTTTTAAACAACTATATTTGTACAAAATATATATAATTATATATAATATATATAATAATATATAAAAGGGGGTTTACCGTTTAATGACCGGTTTGTCGATTTATATTTTAAGCAAAGCGTATAGTAAATGACGATATTTAAATAACAATGATTAAAATGACAATAAATAAAAGTACGAGGAAAAATGAAATAAAATATATTATGCTTATTTAAACTTCCGTGACTATGATGTTTGACGTTTTGATTTTAATTTATTGTCCTGGGTTAATTGTCCTTTGTCCTGGATGTATTTGAAACCTATCTGGTTTTTGTCCACAATAGTTCATCGATCATAATTATAAAATGCTCTGCAAATTTAACCTTATGCCCGAAGTCAAATATTCCAACTAACTGGGGATTCGAACTGTAACAAGATCTTAATACTTTGCTTAATGAATACATCAGGATATCGACTGTGTGTAAACCAAGGTTTTAATACTTTGTTAACAATTACACCAATTACCCTTGAATGTAATCCACCCCTGTTTTAATGAGTCCATTGACTATTAATCCATCCCCGTGTCCGGTCAAATGAACAATTATTAGTATTTATAGATATCCCGCCCATCGTGTCCGATCGAGCGTATGTGGTTATTTATATCTACGTCAAATTGTAAATCTCTATATTAATTTAATGAGGTATCATTTAGTTAATATAAATTCCATTAATAGCCCATAGTCTAATTTCCACAAGTGTCGTTCTTTTGTCCAAACCCCAATTATGGTACAAAGCCCAATAACCCCATCTTTAATATTTAGCCCAACATCATAATTACTTCAGCTCAAATAAGCATAATAATAACTTAGTTACGAGACATTAATTTAAAAAGGAGAACATAGCTTACATCGATTATTTATCGCGTAGTGGTACACGAACAGAGCTCCGACCTTACAAACCCGTAAAAATAACTTTTACATAACCCAAACTAATCTAATATAACACTAATCTATATATATATATATATATATATATATATATATATATATATATATATATATATATATATATATATATATATATATATATATATATATATATATATATATATATATATATATATATATATATATATATATTATATATTTATTTATTTATTATCTTACGGAGTATTATTATTATTATTGTTATTTAAACTTGGCAGAATTCGCGATCTTTTATAGACATTCTGAAATTTCTGTGCTCCGTGAGTCATGGCACTTTGTGCCTGAGAACTCCGCGAGTCGCGGGGAAATGGGATACAGCTCACACCCTTTTGGATCTTCTTTGCCGACGTTTTATATATATAAATATAAAATATAAATAATTAATATAATTATTTATATATTATATTATATTCTTGTGCATAGTAGACTTGTAATTTTTAGTCCGTTGCGTCGGGCGTTGATAGTTGACTCATGTCCCGGTTCCGGATTTTCGAACGTCCTTGCGTACAATTTTATATCGTGTACTTTGCGTTCCGCAACTTGTACTCTTGTCATTTTTAGATGTTTCTCATCAATAAATTGAACCACTTGGATTGTATCTTGTACATTTGAGCTTTTTGGTCATTTGAGTCTTCAAATCGTCGTTTTCGCCTTTTGTCTTCGCACTTATTTAATATAAACGATTACAACTTAAAATAGGACAATTAAAACTAAATAATTTACATATTGGGAGGATATTGCTACTAAATATATGTTCATTTGGAGCACTATCAAATATCCCCACACTTGAACGTTGCTTGTCCTCAAGCAATACATAACTTGAAATAATATAATACATCACACGAATCACTTCTTTATTCTTCACACTTTATACATCAGTGATTTTGAGATGGCGGTATAAACAATGATAGTAACGATAGAACCATGGTTAAAGGTGGGTGTGTCATCCACAGTTGCCTCGGGTTTAGGTCAACGATACTTGCAATCAAATAGCCGATTTACTTTCGGTTTTCAAAGCAAAGTGCACATTTGAAAGGCGGTTTACAGTCCCACATGACTATGAAAATTTAGATCCGTTAGAAAATTGGATCTTTATGAAAACATTTGATCTTTTGAAAATTCAATCTAGCTTTTACCCTAGACAAGTTTTCCGGAATAACCCTTCACCGGTGTTTGCAAAATATTTTTGTGGGTTGAGTGGGTTTCAGATTTGAAAATTTTAGGTCAACACTTGTGGTTTTGTGTTACCCACTTGCTAACCTTGTATTAGGAAAGCAACACGTCCAGTTCACTTGTCCCGTATATTACCTTTCGATAAACTACCGTCCGGTTGTAAAGGAAAGCGATGAACAAGCAACTGTTAAGGCAATGTCTAATGACATGCATTTGATTATGGTCCACAAACATGTTGGATGCTAGTACTATCCTTTGTAGGAGCAATAGTAAAGATCATCCTATGATTTTTCGGTCTGGCACAAGGTACTGTCTTCGACCATGCTATGCAACCACCGTTCTTACGGTTGACACCCGATTTGGTTCAGGTGACCTAATGAATTCTAGGTGAATTCCTAGGATTTTACGTTCAATGGTAATGAATGCATTGAAAATGGGTTTTCAGAAAACAAATCGGTTTATAATTTTGATCAAAATATTTTCTCGTTCAAGCTCGAGTTTAGATATCATTGAATTCCATGAGTTTGAATTCTCAATCTTTAAGGTCAATCTCAAGGATTGAGTAATATCAGTCTTAAAAGCTAATTTTTAATCATTAAGGAGATTATCCTTTCTGGGGATCTGATTCATTAGTCTTATCAAGCTAATTTGCACGGTGTCCCCCCCATTGTACGAGATAAATCCTTCTCATGGTTAGGATAAATCTGACCACTTGGCGACCCTGTTTGATGCTGAGGTTCGTGGATTTCCTGCTGATTTTAGAGATGACTTTTCTAGATTTTTCGTCAACCTACATCTGGTCTGGACGACAACTTCTTGACCTAAATCAAGAAGCGCGTGTCTTTTTCGGAAGACTTTACTTCCTTTTAATGATGGAATTGATTCATCGTGTAGATCCATCTTTTCTTTTCTTTCATCGGGTAAAATAGTTAATTTAGTCCAAAACAAAAGCACCTGCAATAAACTTTACAAAAACATGTGCTAGATAGTTTTTAATTGAATAACTAGGTACATTCTCCCCACACTTAGATTCTTTCTTTGTCTTTTTATTCTCCTTTATTCCATTTTAAATGAATTCAAGCGTTTTAGGGTGTTTCTCAATTTATGTCCTTTCCGAGGTAACGATAATTTCGGTATTAACACCTAGTTTTCATCGTTCATAAATATGTATAAACATGATTTTGACTTCATTTAGTTGAAAATTTTTCAAATTTTCACAAAATTTAGCAAATAAACTAAGTGCAAACCCGAGAGAATTTATAACCCTTCCCCACACTTGAGATCATGCAATGCCCTCATTTGCATGAAATCATACTATAACTATAAATTCATGAGGGTGATTAGTGTAGAAAAGTAATTAAAAAAACCCAGTTTGTAATTACAAAGCTCGTCGAATGATAGATGGCGCGCCTCATCGTTCATTCCTTCTTGTTTTATCACACATATTTTTCTTCAAAAACGGTTGCTTTTCTGAACTGGTTACTAATCTTTAAAAATGTTTCTTTTACCCTAATTTATTATGCATGTTTATTAACGAGTTATGCACTAACCCGAACCCCTAATTTAACGTTAAGTGGGGTTAGACTTCCCCACACTTAGCTGGCGACATGTGAAGTCGGTAGAATAAGTTCCACCAATTAAAATAGTGAGCCAGTTATTTACATCTCGGGTGGTATAAAATATATCAATGGGTTTAAAGTTTAGACTCACCCGATCGTCACTACTTAATTCTTTTTTAAGTGTAGCTTTTAGTAAATGGATATGCCTCTTTTCTGGTTCTTTGTCAAATGGATCGATATACACCGACATACTTATTTCTATAGGGTAGACAATTCCTAATATTTCCTTCCTTTTATTCTCAGGATCAAAGTTTTCACCTCTATTACCCAATTGGGTGAAATTCAAGGTGTCATTATCTATTACAGCTCGTAGTTCATTTCTGGTAGATGACTCGTCTATTGAGAATATTGGGTTGGAAGGTTGTGGAATGGTGAAGTTCGATTTGGCCTCGGGGGTAAAATTTTCAACGTTATCGTATTCCCAAGAGTACCAATTTGTCACCCTTACTTCTTCTTTATCCATTGATGGATCGATGATTTCGTCGGTAGAGACTAATGTGTCGATATGTTGTGAAATTGGTAAGACTGAATAAAAAGTATCATCGGGATAGTTGATGATTTCGGAGCTCTCGAATTCATCAAAATTTGATGATATGAGATTTTCTTGTACAATACTCCTCAGATCAACAGGTGTGTAGTCTGATAGAGTTTCAGCTTGCCGGTTTACAAACTCTCTCATTTGTTCATTTTGAGCATTGAGTTCTTCGAGTTTGATTTTCATATTGTCTAATAAATTTTCAGACACGTAATTTTCCTCGTCTACTGGTTGTTGAGTTTGGAAATATTCTTGGGAATAATCCCAATTTGAATTGTATTCTTCATAATCATTCCATTCAGGTTCCGTGGGTGCGTAATTTTCCATAGGAACGTAATAATAACATTCCCATGTTGAGTGATAATCTCCACAGATTTCACAACCAGTTATTGTTTCGTCATTCGTGATCCAAGATTGACCGAACAAATTGTCATCAACACCCGTTTGAGAGTATTGATTTAATTGATTTTGGATATCAAAAAGAGTTTCCATAGCCTTGTTTTTAAAATTTTCCATTTTATTGCGATGGCCAAATTTTAGCTACAATGTGGTGCATTTACTAATTATCTTATTAGTTATAAAAATAGAAAAACTTATATAAGTTGTCCAATTAATAGACTTTTCTGCTTTTGCCCACGTTTCGAATAGCCAAAAGATGCAGCAGGGAGCCAGAACCCTTTAAATCGGAAGCTCACAACTCAGCCACTAACAAATTCAACTATTACTACGAAGCAGAAAATTGTCAACGTCCATTAATTTAACCACTTAAATAATTTTTCTTTCCGTTTGAGATATTAGATAAGAAATAGAGAAAATTTCTAAGTCCTAAAAACTAAAGCGTCGAGAAATAATAAAGAAAAAGAATGCGCGTCGAAAAACGTCGAAAAATAAAAATAAGAAAATAGCGCGTTGTAACTTAAAAGTCTAAAAATTAAATCTAAAAAGTTACGCCTAAAGGTATTAAAGCTTAAAGGAATTCTATATCCAAAACGGCAATAACTTAATTAGTCACTAAAATCTAAAAACGGCGTCGCAAAATTCCAAAGCGCCTAAATCTTAATCTAAAGAAAAAGCACTTAAGGGATTTTACGGCAAAGCATAAAAATCTAGAAATAAAAATAAGCTACGGCAAAAACTATGTCTTAAAACTAAATACGAGCGAAAAATACAAATATTACGCTAAAAACAAATAAAAATAAACAAAAAATAAAAATAAACTTAAAGTTGTAAAAAGTACAATTTTTTTTATAAAAATATTTTTTTTATATTATTTATTTTATAAAACTATTAATTTTACAATTTAAATAAAACTAATTAAAATTAATTATCACAAATTAATTAAAACCTAAACTAAATAATAAATTAATTAACCCTAAATACTAAATAATTAATAATAATAATTAAAACTCCGTAATAAATGCAAATTTAGGGTTTCTGCAGGCGCGTCAGGGTGGCTCCGCGAGTCGCGGTTCCACGTACCCTAAATTTCCGCAAGTCGCGGAGTTTGCATTTTCGGTTTTTTTTTTGTATTGTTTTTCTAAAATGATATATAAATATATTTATACAAAAATAAATTAAAAATATAGCGTTTCGCCGACTTCCCCGGCAGCGGCGCCAAAAACTTGATGTTAAAGCTAAGGGGTATATTTTACTAGGAAATACTATTAAATACGTGAAATACTATATATTTTTGATACGAAAAGCGATACAAATTACACAAGTTTTAATTATTTATTTACAAATGAGATATACCTAAACCTTGCTACAACACTATAGGCAGTGTACCTAATCGTAGAGTAGTATAGTTTTTAGTAAGTCCGATTTGTTTCACAGGGAGCGGGCTTATTGCACACTATATTTTTAAACAACTATATTTGTACAAAATATATATAATTATATATAATATATATAATAATATATAAAAGGGGGTTTACCGTTTAATGACCGGTTTGTCGATTTATATTTTAAGCAAAGCGTATAGTAAATGACGATATTTAAATAACAATGATTTAAATGACAATAAATAAAAGTACGAGGAAAAATGAAATAAAATATATTATGCTTATTTAAACTTCCGTGACTATGATGTTTGACGTTTTGATTTTAATTTATTGTCCTGGGTTAATTGTCCTTTGTCCTGGATGTATTTGAAACCTATCTGGTTTTTGTCCACAATAGTTCATCGATCATAATTATAAAATGCTTGGCAAATTTAACCTTATGCCCGAAGTCAAATATTCCAACTAACTGGGGATTCGAACTGTAACAAGGTCTTAATACTTTGCTTAATGAATACACCAGGTTATCGACTGTGTGTAAACCAAGGTTTTAATACTTTGTTAACAATTACACCAATTACCCTTGAATGTAATCCACCCCTGTTTTAATGAGTCCATTGACTATTAATCCATCCCCGTGTCCGGTCAAATGAACAATTATTAGTATTTATAGATATCCCGCCCATCGTGTCCGATTGAGCGTATGTGGTTATTTATATCTACGTCAAATTGTAAATCTCTATATTAATTTAATGAGGTATCATTTAGTTAATATAAATCCCATTAATAGCCCATAGTCTAATTTCCACAAGTGTCGTTCTTTTGTCCAAACCCCAATTATGGTACAAAGCCCAATAACCCCATCTTTAATATTTAGCCCAACATCATAATTACTTCGGCTCAAATAAGCATAATAATAACTTAGTTACGAGACATTAATTTAAAAAGGAGAACATAGCTTACATTGATTATTTATCGCGTAGTGGTACACGAACAGAGCTCCGACCTTACAAACCCGTAAAAATAACTTTTACATAACCCAAACTAATCTAATATAACACTAATCTATATTATATATATATATATATATATATATATATATATATATATATATATATATATTATATTTATTTATTTATTATCTTACGGAGTATTACTATTATTATTGTTATTTAAACTTGGCAGAATTCGCGATCTTTTATAGACATTCTGAAATTTCTGTGCTCCGCGAGTCGCGGCACTTTGTGCCTGAGAACTCCGCGAGTCGCGAGGAAATGGGATACAGCTCACACCCTTTTGGATCTTCTTTGCCGACGTTTTATATATATAAATATAAAATATAAATAATTTATATAATTATTTATATATTATATTATATTCTTGTGCATAGTAGACTTGTAATTTTTAGTCCGTTGCGTCGGGCGTTGATAGTTGACTCATGTCCCGGTTCCGGATTTTCGAACGTCCTTGCGTACAATTTTATATCGTGTACTTTGCGTTCCGCAACTTGTACTCTTGTCATTTTTAGATGTTTCTCATCAATAAATTGAACCACTTGGATTGTATCTTGTACATTTGAGCTTTTTGGTCATTTGCGTCTTCAAATCGTCATTTTCGCCTTTTGTCTTCGCACTTATTTAATATAAACGATTACAACTTAAAATAGGACAATTAAAACTAAATAATTTACATATTGGGAGGATATTGCTACTAAATATATGTTCATTTGGAGCACTATCAACATCTTAATGACAAATTAACCAAAATTAGGCATAACATATAAGTGTTAATCAACAACTTGTGATCTTAATTCTTATCTAGATATCCTTAGTATGATCATCAAGTACCAACACACTTAAGCCAATGTTACTAGAACAATGATTGCCATTAGAAATGACTTAGTGATTAATTAAGGCTAAATGAGGAACAATGCTCTCAAGGTTAACTAGTAATGATTTGTAATCCTAAAACACACTTAGATACATTTAGCATGGTCACCAAGTCCCAACTAGAGATTGTTCTTCCCTTGTGCATGTGTTGGACATTAATGTGTACTTATACATTAATCAAGGAATATGTTATATTGCAATTAAACTTGTTAAGAGCTTGAATTATAAGTTGTGCAAGTATTTATATGATTGATCTTAGAATAAATATCTCTTGCTATGTGAGTATTACTTGCTACTTATCAATATACTTAATACTCATAAACTTGTCAACTTGATTAATATGTTTGCTATGTGCTCACTAGTTAGGATTCAAGTAATTAACTACTCCAATAGATTAAGTGTAAAATGGTTCATAATGAAATTATAGTCAATCGTCTATTTGGTCTAGTCTAAGTAACTAAGTGTGATTGCCTATTCAAGAATGACTTAACTTTAATGTCTCTACATACTTCATGATTATCTTATAGAGACATCACTCAATTAATCTCTACCTAAACTCAAATGGAACATGACTTGTGATTAATTGAAACTAGGAAGTTAATGACATAGTGACTAGTCTTTAGAATTGAACCAAAGGCATTAAAGTGACTAATTAAGTCTTGACCAAACTGAGATTTCCCAAAATATCAATCAAGACACTTCTCCAAGAATGTTGGGTTTGCCACTTTTGGAATGATTAGTCACTTTCATGCAAAAGACCAAATCTCACACACTTAATGCATATAATACTTGTATAGGATGTTTGGTTTCTTTTGCAGGTGCTAGAAGGAGTAAAGGTGCCAAAATTTGGTGTTCAAATTTGAGTCAAACGGTTATACAATGGATACCAAATTTAGACTGGAGTACGCACGGTCGCACCACGGTCGACCGTGCAGGCAACCTTGTGTCAACGGCTATTTTTTGAATCCCACTATAAAAGGCAAACATTTAAGAGCATTTGAAGCTGACCCTCTTGCATATTTCAAAGGCTTATTTCCAGAGATCACAAGAGCTCTAATTAATACTCAAATGTGATCAAGCAAGAGAAGATTCTATGATCTTAGAGATATAGAATTTAGTTGTTGTAAACTTACTAATCAAAATCATTAATCTTGTGAGTTTACTTATTGTGATGTATGTCCTAGTATTCTCTTAGGATCATCATTACAAAGTGTATAAGTCTTGTAACTTCAATTAGTAGAAGCATAGGCTAGCTTAGTGATCTACTTCCTTAAAGGGACTTAGGAAGTTGATTAATCTTATTTGGAGATTAATACTTGTCCAAGGTGAAGACAAGTTGATCTAGGTTAGAGTTGATCTTTCAAAGGGATAGAAAGATTAGGTTTGTTGTCTACCAAAGAAGTTGAAGACTTGAAAATTGAATCTCCACCGGGTTTGGAGAAAAGTGCTTAGTGAAGCAACAAATCCCGATTAGTGTAATCGGGGAGTGGATTAAGGTGGATTAGTTAACATCCACCCGAACCACTATAAATCCTTGTGTTTATGTTCTTTACATTACTTCATTTATCATTTTGAACATATGCACTACACATATCAAGTTTGAGTTGAATTGGTTGATCAAAGTTAATCGAATTTGGTGATCAATCGAAAAAGTGTTAAAAACGTATCAAGTAACTATTCATCCCCCCTCTGGTTACTTACAACTAGGTCAGAAAATAAAGCTTGCCAGGCACCTGCATCTGGTCCCATTCGTGCGGCGCACCATCAAACGCGCGGCGCGCTCTACTACACGAAAAGGGCCGTTTGCAGTTTTGTACCTCAAAACCGAATTTTCCAAAACGCATCCACTTAAGACTTTTAAATCGTTCACAACCATTACGAATTTAATCAAAACAAGATTAAGAGTTTACAAAGGGTACGATGACCCGTACAACACCATTAATATTTTCGACCCACGAGTTTAAATACCAAACAAAAGACGAGCATGCTGTTTGGGGTTAAACTACACAAAATCTAGGTCGAATCACAAAGTCTCCACTATCACATCCAAAGAGGGGAAATATTTAATCCAAACATATACCCTTGTCTTTGTCCACGTTGGAGTTTAAAAAGGTAAACAACGAGAGGGTAAGCAAAATGCTTAGTTAATGCAATAGTTATACACATACATATATAATACACCTACTTGCAAACACTTACTCACATACCGCATACATGCTAGCAATATAATTTGCATACTAACTCTAAGTATCAAGCTAATAATCTCCAATACCGAAACTAGCATAACCAATAGCATATACACCAAACAATATAACATGCTACACTACAATACATACACAAACTATATGGTTAACCATACGCGCATCCTGGTGCTACCGGCTTCGTGGTTCACACCATACGCATTGTCATGATGCTACCAGCTCCGTGGTTCACATCACAACTTGAGTCATACTCTCGTTGAGGCGATACCGGCTCCGTGGTTCACACCTCAACACTCGTGCTATAGTGCTACCGGCTCCGTGGTTCACACTACAATACACGTACCTTAGTGCTACCGGCTCCGTGGTTCACACTTCAATACATGTACCATGATGCCACTGGCTATGTGGTTCGCATCATAGCACACTCGCACACTATGGCACTTCCGGCTCCGTGGATCATGCCATAGCCATGCAAATAGATACACCATATACATACAAGCATAATTATTCCACTCACCTTAATGCCTTCGGTAAAATGATAAACCAAACTCGAGACCTTCAATGTAATGCACCTATTACATTATACACGTAATCAATCATACAATCAAGTTGGTCAACCAACTCATTCACCATCCTAGTGTCATATTCACCCAAAGTGCAATTTTGACCCATTTGCACCCTTAACCCTAACCCTAGGTCAAGATTACGCCAAAACCCTAGCATTAACCAATTAAGGTCTTGTTACACTTATTAACACAAGGTTAGTGTATTTTCATGCTCATTTGACAACTTAGGTCACTCAATATTCATTTGACCCATTTCAAAATTTACACACCCATTTCAGTCACTCACAACCCCAAATAACCCCCCTCCCCATTCACTTAATCTCAAGGTGTGCTAGTGATTGTTAGCCATTTAAGACTCATAAACATAATTTATCACTTTAAAACCCTAGGTTAGTCATCCTTGGGTCCTCATGACCCAATCTTACCCAAAAACCCCCCAAATCACCAACAAATGGGTTTTAAGTTCATCACTAACCCAAACCCTAACCCTTAAATAATTAAAGTAAGGGAATCAAGGGTAAGACTTACCACCATAATCAAAACGTAGCTAGAGACTAGATGAACAACTTTAATACTTGAGCTTAAACCCAAAATAAGCTTCTTCCTCCTTTGATTGAGCATTCTCACTCTAAAAACTTCCTCTCTCTCTCTAGAATTGAAGTGTTAAGGAAAAGGTAGATTGAAAAGGAGTAATGACACCCACCATACTGATATTGGGGCCTTAAACTCGTCCTACATGTGAAAATACCAAGTTACCCCTTTAAAATATCTAGAAAAATGGAATGAGCTGTCAGCTCGATCTGCGCGCCGCACAGGTATATGCGCGCCGCCCACTTCTTCTGTCACAGATTCCACCAACGAATTTAGTTATATACAATATGTACAAATCGGTTTCGGGTCTTACAACTCTCCTCCACTTGGTTCTGATTGCGTCCTCGTAATCCAAGCCGCATGACAAGCAGGAAGATACACCAAAACAAACTCTTCGGATTCTCACGTGAACTCGGACCCCTTTCGATGACGCCATTGGACCTTAAAAGTCCTCACCTCTTTGTTACGCAACATTTTAACCTTTTCATCAAGAATGATAATTGGTTCCTCTACATATTCTAACTTGTTGTTTAAGGAAATTTCATCCAACGGCACCCACGTTGAGTCATCTGCAAGACACTTACGGAGATGGGAAACATGGAATGTGTTATGAATTCCTGCAAGCTCTTCGGGTAACTCTAGTCTATAAGCAACTTCACCAACACGATCCAAGATTTTAAAAGGACCAATAAATCGAGGAGCTAACTTTCCCCGCTTTCGAAACCTAATAACGCCCTTCTACGGCGAGACCTTAAGCATCACCGTGTCGCCTACATGGAACTCAATCAGTCTCCTTCGTTTATCGGCATAAGATTTTTGTCTATCTTGCTCCTCCTTTAATCGTGCCCGAATCATCTCAATTTTACTATTAGTCTCCAAAACCAAATCTGTGATGACCCGGAAATTTCCGACCAAATTTAAACTTAATCTTTATATGTTTCCAAGACGATAAGCAAAGTCTTATAAATTGAATCTAAAAAACTTTTGAACTTTGTTCATGTACTTTCGACTATTCCCTACGATTCACGAACAACATTGTATAAGTAAAAAATACACTTTCACTAATTAGAATTAAAAATGTAAAATAAAAAACAGAATAAATAAGTATAATTAAAATGAATAAATATATATATTATTCTTATTAATAATTATGAATATATGGTAATATATATATATATATATATATATATATATATATATATATATATATATATATATATATATATATATATATATATATATATATATATATATATATATATATATATATATATATATATATATATATATATATATATAATGTATAAATAACAAATATTCAACATCATGTTATTGTATAATATGTAATATTAATAATTAAATGTAATTACAAGCTAAAAATGTATTTATTATAATGTTGTTATTATTCTTTTTATTAGTACAAATATCAATATCTGTATCATTAACATTATTATAAAAACATGTAACTATTGTATTTTCATTATTATTATTAAAATATATAAAGATTTAATATTTATTATTACATAATATATAGTATATAGTTATATTACATAAACTATAAAATGTAATACTAATATATTAAATATAGTAGTTACAATAATATTACTACTAATATTAATATGATTATTATTATTATCATTAATAATATCATTATTATCAATTTCACAAAAATTAGTATTATTATGACTTATTATCATTATTACTTTTATTATTATCAAAAATTATCATTATATTAATATCAATATTTTTTTTTACTTTTATCTCTATTATTATTATTATTATTATTATTATTATTATTATTATTATTATTATTATTATTATTATTATTATTATTATTATTATTATTATGAGTATTATGTGATGTTATTATTTTTTTTTATCATTTAGATTAGTATTATTATTATTATTATTATTATTATTATTATTATTATTATTATTATTATTATTATTATTATTATTATTATTATTATTATTATTATTATTATTATTAATATACTAATTATTAATTAACTATTAATAATAAACTTTATATATAAAAACATATATATATATATATATATATATATATATATATATATATATATATATATATATATATATATATATATATATATATATATTTATATATATATATATAAGAGTATTAAATCACTATCTGCATCCTATTTTATTTTATTTTTTTTTCTTCCTAACTTCTATTTGCTTGTGACTCCTTGTCGAATCAGCTAATCTGCAAACCAAATATGTAGTGACAAAATTCATTTAACTCTTTCATCACCATTATCAGATATCAATTACCAAATTACTGATAATTGAAGTTTAAAAAAAAAAAAATATCAAGTGCTTTCGTTTTCTCTGTTCTTGATCCAAAATAACAAAAGTTTGATTTGAACAAAATCTAAAAATGTAACAATGCAGTCCTGGTAGGATTGATCCAGGTAGGATTGATCCAAACAAACTATCTGTAAGTTTCCAGTTTTCAATCTGTTCTATTTACTCTGAATTTTGAAGTCAAACATGAAGAACAACAAGTCAAACTTATGAACAAAAATCAAATTCGAATTCGTTTTAATGTTTAAAGGTTAATTGATGATGCAGAAAGTTTCGATTAATGATTTCTAACACAATTCATGTTGTCATTATAAACTAAAACGCTCTAAAAATCAAAATACGAATTTGTGTTCAATGTGTTCTTGACCGGGATTAACAATAGTTTGAAATTGTATAAATTTTAAAAATCTAAAAATGCAATTGTGTTTGGAATCATTCATGTAAGTTATATGCAAAATATCAGATTCCAATTCATTTTAACGAATTAGAATTTTTAAGTCAAAGTTTTTAAATCTAAAAGTCAAACATTTGTTCTTGAGCGAATTCAAATTTATTGTTATGAATTAAGTTAAATAAACATTTCCAATAACTTTATAGATGATTTAAAAAGTATTTCATGTTGTAACCATAGCCTTAAACGTTCTTAAATCCTTAATCAAATTTTTTTTTTCCAAGCAGCGACAGTCAGCAGGTTGTTTTAATTTTTTTTTCTTTCTATTTTTGTTTTAATTGAACAAAAGGATTCATTACAAATCAATTATAATTCAATATTAAATCGTAAATTCAAATCTTAATTTGTTGTTTTTGATTGGGAATGGGATTCATAGATTGATCCAGTTTGATGATGAAGAAGAAAAAAAAAAGAAACAGAAAACAAATCGGGTTAAAAAAATATTAAGGTTGAATTATAATCAGAATTAAAGGTTAGAGGAATGGTTTAGGAGGTGTTTGTGATAACGAGAGGTTGCGGGTTCAATCCCAGTCCAGAGCATTTTTTTTTTAGAAAAGCTTCCTAAGGGGTATACACTTTTTATTTTCAATTTTCATTATTATTATTATTATTATTATTATTATTATTATTATTATTATTATTATTATTATTATTATTATTATTATTATTATTATTATTATTATTAATACTATTATTATTAATGTTGTTATTATTATTAATTAGTGTTATTACAAGTATTAAGATTATGATTATTATTATCATTATTAGGAAAACAATACAACCTAGTATTATTACCATTAATATTGGAATTATTACCGTACTTAAAATTGTTACTATCATAAGAATTATTATTAAGATTATCATTATTATTATTACTAGCATGATTATCATTAATAAAAGTATTACTACTAATATTAAAATTAGGGTTACGAATTAATGATATAGAAACTTTAGTTATTATTTTAGAAATTAAACATGAAGATTTTATTATTATTATTAACGAAAGTATTATTACTAAGATTACCACTAGTATTAAGATTGTTATAATTATTATTATTATTAAGTATTAGGTATTATTATCAAAACTATTATTTTTATTACCATTACTATTAAATTATTCATGCTTTTAAAAACTACTATTATTACCATTACTATGAGATTTATTATAAAAACTATCATTAATATTATCGTTTATAGAATTAATAACACTATTATCATTATTATTATTGTTATCACCTAAAGTATTAATTTAGTATTATTAAAATACAACTTTAACAACCAAATGATATTGATATATAAATATAAATAATACATATAACATAACAAACTTAATATTTTTATGTACCAAATGAATATATGAAATATATATATTATTAATATAAAAAGGATATAACTAGTAAATCTATATATATATATATATTTATTCAATTACAATTATGTGTATTAATAAATATATAAATGATATAGGTTCGTGAATCCGAGGCCAACCCTGCATTGTTCAATGTCGTCATATGTATTTTTACTACAAAATACAGTATTGTGAGTTTCATTTGCTCCCTTTTTAAATGCTTTTGCAATATATATTTTTGGGACTGAGAATACATGCGCTGCTTTTATAAATGTTTTACGAAATAGACACAAGTACTTAAAACTACATTCTATGGTTGGATTATTAAACCGAATATCGCCCTTCAAGTCTGGTAACCTAAGAATTTAGGGAAATGGCCCCTGATTGACGCGAATCCTAAAGATAGATCTATGGACCTTGACAAGTCTCATTCGGGGTACGAATGCTTTAGTACTTCGAGATTATTATTATACAGATGAGAGGTTCTGTTTGGGGATATTCTATGCATTAAAGTTAACGTCGGTTACCAGGTGTTCAATCCATATGAATGATATTTTTGTCTCTATGCATGGGATGTATGTTTATGAGAAATGGAAATGTGAAATCTTGTGGTCCATTAAAATTATGAAATGATTATTTATGATAAACTAATGAACTCACCAACCTTTTGGTTGACACTTTAAAGCATGTTTATTCTCAGGTATGAAAGAAATCTTCCGCTGTGCATTTGTTCATTATAGAGATATTACTTGGACTCATACATGACATATTTCAAAAGACGTTGCATTTGAGTCATTGAGTTCATAAGATTATTATTAAGTCAATTATAGTTGGATGTTTTATGAAATGGTATGCATACTATCAACTTTCGATGAAAAGAAAGTTTGTCTTTTAAAAACGAATGCAATGTTTGTAAAATGTATCATATAGAGGTCAAGTACCACGCGATGTAATCAACTATTGTGAATCATTTATAATCGATGTGGACTTTGTCCGGATGGATTAGGACGGGTCCTTTAAAAATCGGTACTCCCGATTTCCTTTTGTCCCACTTCACCCCAACAAATCGGAGTTCGACACTTTCATCCATAAAGCATCTCGTAAGGTGGCATTCCTATACTAGCATGGTAACTATTGTTGTTCGAGAATTCCACCAAGGGTAAGTGCTCATCCCAACTACCACCGAAATCAATGACACACACCCGTAACCTATACGTTTGATTCGTACGTTTGGTTTGACCGTCCATTTGAGGGTGGTACACCGAGCTCATTCTCAATTGTGTACCCATATCTTCATGAAACTTATTCCAAAATTGAGATGTGAAACGAGTATCCCGATCCAAAACAATAGATATAGGAACCCCATGTCTCGCTATCACCTCCTTGATAAACAACTTAGACAAAGTCTCTGACGATATCGTTTCCTGAATGGGAAGAAACAAAGCACTCTTCGTCAATCTATCAACTATCACCTAAATCGTATCAAATTGGGTTCTCGCCATCTTTGGTAACTTTGTAATGAAATCCATGGTAATGTGCTCCCATTTCCACTTTGAAATTTCTAACGGTTGTAACATACCATACGGATTTTGGTGTTCGGCCTTAACTTGCAAACACGTGACGCATTGTTCAACATACTTAACAACATCCCGTTTCATGCCGGGCCACCAATACTCTTTTTTCAAATCAAGATACATCTTTGTCGCACCCGAATGAATGGAATACTTCGACTTGTGTGCTTCATCAAGTAGCACTTGTCGGTAATCTCCCATTATAGGCACCCACAATCTTCCTTGAAAGGACAACAAACCATGCGGGCCTAAAGTGATAGACTCCGTTTGCCCCATGATTCGTTCTTCATGTTTGTTGGTAATGAAAGCTTCAATTTGGATCTCACCAAGATTTACAAAAAAATCGTTAGGAATAGTCATGCATAACGATCCTACTCGTATCGCCGGATGTTGACTCTTTCGACTCCACGCATCCGCAACCACATTTGCCTTACCCGGATGGTAAAGTATCTCACAATCATAATCCTTCACCACATCCATCCATCTACATTGACGATAGTTTAAATCTTGTTGATCAAAAAGATGTTTCAAAATCTTGTGATCCGAATAAATCGTACTCTTGACACCATACAAGTAGTGGCGCCAAATTTTCAACGCATGAACCACCGCCACCAATTTAAGATCATGAGTCAGGTATCTCTTTTTATGTTCTTTCAATTGTCGAGAGCCATAAGCGATGACTTTACCTCGTTGCATTAGAACACACCCAAGCCCTTTTAATGAGGCATCACAATAAACCGTCATATCTTCTACACCTTCCGGTAACACCAAAATCAGAGCTTGACACAAATTCTCTTTCAACAATTAGAAAGCGATCTCTTTCTCATTTTCCCAATTAAATCTCGCGTTCTTCCTTGTAAACTTTGTTAATGGAGAAGCGATCTTAGAAAAGTCTTGGATAAACCAACGATAATAACCGACCAATTCGAGAAAACTTCGAATTTCTGTAGGTGTACTTGGTTGTCCCCAACTCTTCACCGTCTCTATCTTCCCCGGATCTACTTGAATACCTTCTTTGTTCACAATATGGCCAAGGAATTGAACCTCCCTTAACCAAAATTCACATTTCGAGAATTTATCATACAACTTCTCCTTCCACAAAGTCTTCAAAACTTCGCGCAAATGGTGTTCATGTTCCTTCATACTCTTAGAATAGACAAGTATGTCGTCAATGACACAATCACCAACTTGTCCAACATAGGTTGGCACACTCGGTTCATAAGATCCATGAATGTCGCCGGTGCATTTGTAAGACCAAAAGGCATTACAATGAATTTAAAATGCCCGTAACGAGTTCGAAAAGCTGTTTTATCAATATCTTCCTCACGGACCCGCATTTGTTGATAACCGAACCGTAAGTCTATTTTAGAAAAATATGTCGCGCCTTGGAGTTGGTCAAACAAATCGTCAATCTGAGGCAATGGATAACGATTTTTGATCGTCACTTTGTTCAACTCCCGATAATCTATGCACATCCGCATACTACCATCCTTCTTTTTCACGAATAAAACTGGAACACCCCATGGCGAGGCACTCAGTCGAATGAAACCCTTTTCAAGCAATTCTTGGGTGTGGTTCAATAACTCTTGCATTTCCGTTGGTGCTAAACGATAAGGAGTCTTAGTAATGGGGGTAGCCCCCGGAATCAACTCAATGCGAAATTCAACTTGTCTTTGCGCCGGAACACCCGGTAACTCGTCCGAAAATCGTCTACGAATTCATTAAAATTTCACAAATGGATGGTGGCTCTTAACGAGTATCAACCACATTGGCAAGAAAAACCATGCCCCCACTATTAAAGAAATGACGCGACCGTGCATAAGTGCATAATGGTACGAGTCTCCTTCGCTTATCGCCATGAATGATTAACTCTCCCCCACTTGGGGTCCTTACACGAATGAACTTTTCGTGGCATGCGATGTCGGCTCTATTACGATTGAGACAATCCATACCAACAACTATATCAAACTCACCCAAAGTCATCGGGATAAGATCGATCTTAAAGGTTTCGGCGCCAAACACAACATTACAATCTTTACAAACATCAACCCCTAGCACCGTCTTACCATCCACTATTTTGAATTCTACCAGATGACTCAACTTAGCTAGCAGTTTATTAAGTTTAGGCAGAAATCTTGGAGACACAAACGACAAATTAGCACCGCTATTAAATAGTATCCTTTCCGAATTAGAGTTAACCATGAAAGTACCTGAGACAACTTCATTGGATTGTTTGGCTTCATCATTGGTCATCAAGTAGTTGCGACCCCTAGCCGTGCCCGCCACTTTCTCTAGCTTCTTAACTTGATCATTTCGCAATTCAGGACATTCCGTCCTTCGGTTCCTTTCTTCTGACAATTATAACAAGTGGGCTTTGGTGTTGAAGATGGGTTTGTACAATCACGAGCCATATGTCCTTATCGTCCACAATTGTCCATTACCCCCGGACGCACCCTTCTTCACACTACCGACGCTCTCGGTCGCACCCCTACTCTTTTTGTTGGAATGACTAGTAGCTTCAAACTTTCTTTTGCTAAAAGTAAAGTCACTCTTTTTCGAAACGAGCGACTCAAAACCCTTAGCTATATCAAACAACTCATCAAAAGTTTTCACCGAGTTCCTACTAATCTTCTCTTGGTACTTGTCTGATGTGTTGAAAGTGTGTGCAGTAGTGCTTAGCGTATTCTTCAACTTTTAAATTTATAAAACCTTTTATTATTACACTTTAACACCCTAACGAGCAACAAAACCCGTTCAGAGGTAGTAATTTAGGTTATCGTCCCAAGAGAGCGTAGATGCAGATAAGAGTTGCCGTATTATTTAACTCTTATTAAAGAATTAAAGATATATTTTTATGTCTTTTATGGGATAGATTCTTATCTCTTAGGAAAGAGATGCTTTTAAAGATAAACAGAATAATAAAATAAAACAAGGAATTGAAGATTCAAAATAAATAAATACAAGTAAAAATACAAGTAATTACATGGGCAACCAACTCATACGGGAATCATATTAGGTAAGTTTCATAACTTATATTAACACAAAGTAGAATAACAATCATAATTAATTATTATCACTTAATAGGTTAAACTAAGTGTTTTGCATATCAATCAATAGGTAGGACTTAAAGAATATGCTAGATATGTGATGTGCATAACTAACATCTTAATTCTTCATCTTCAATTCAATTACATGATACATATCAATCTTGTGATGAGGATCAATATGCAAATAGACTGACAAATTATATAAGCTATAATACACCAAGTAGATCAACTCAAGTTACTAGCCGAAAGTTAATTACTACTAAGTTCTCATGCAATCATTAATTAAACAAATCCAAACAAAGGTTCTTCGATTAAGCCTAACAATATCAATTTCTATTATATAAGCATAATTCAAATCAAATAAGTTTATCACTATTAATCTCTTTGACTTAGTTACATGCAATTCAATTTAACAAGTTTGATGGACTAGATCTAAACAAGTAGCATGAATCGAATAATAGATCATCGGATCAAGTACTAATCAACCCTAAAATCATGTTATTTAATCATTAAGCATGGCAAACAAGTGTACTTAAGCAAAACAGATTCGAAACAATTCAATTATCATTACAGAAACTCAACCATACAGATCTGGAAAAGAACCAGGAACTGCACAGAATTAAGCTCGAAGCCGGCGGCTTGGGAGGTGAGGCCGACGGCTTCATCTGATTCCCAGATGAAGTTCAATTTTCGTCCACGTAACCACTTTGAATGTTTAGTTCATAGCAGAAGACGAATAGGAACGAATACAGTAAATAAAATAAGTAAAACAATAAAATAAGGATATGATCATACATTAAAAAGAAGGTAGATGTAAAAGAACTTGACTTAAAAACTTGAATCTTGATTACAATGAATAAATCTAACTTAAGGGTTTAGAGAAAAACCTAAAAAAATGACCTAACCAGAATTATTGAATTATGAAAACTAATACATATGAAAACTGAGACCAGAGGCCTATATTTATCGTATTCTGAGATGGTGGCCAAGCCGACGGCTTCAGTGGGAAGCCGACGGCTTCAGTGAGAAGTCGGCAGCTTTCCTTAGGTCAGTGACTCCTTTTGGAAGTTTAACTTAATCCGCAAGCTAAAATCTTTAATCGTCATAATTAAGCCGGCGGCTTCAGGGAAGGCCGACGGCTTCAGAGATTCGCCAAATCTTTTTGATTTTGTTTCCATTTTCACTTAAACTTGGTCGATAAGTTAAGAAACCGTGTTAATTAGGCCGGTGGCTTCAGGGTGAAGCCGACTGCTTCCTTTGTCTTTTGCTTGATCAACAAGTTCTTTCAATTTTACGAAGATTCTAGAATATTCTGACACACTTAACTCCAAGCCGGCGGCTTCAGTGAATACATGCCGTCGGCTTCATTTAACCGTTCTGCAATTTTTTTTATTTTTGATCCTGTTTGATACGTAACTTTGATACAATCATTAGAAATATCTTTTTCCCATTTTTACCCATTTTAGTATGTTTTGGTATTAAAATGACTCAAAAACACTAAGATAACTCCTCTAAATTTTATCAAAAAACTGTATAATTTAGGAGTTATCAAATTCCCCACACTTAAACCTTTACTTATCATCAAGTAAACCTTATAAATTATATCATGGGTATTAAAGTAAAATTGCAAAGTAAAAAGTATGTCTTAATAAGAAGTTAGTATTTATTATTCGCAAGAACTAGTCTGAACTAGACTAAGGATTACAAGTAGTCCTAACGTTTATTAAGTCAAATTTGTACAGTTTGGTCATCATTGGACTCTTTTGTTTTTTAACTTTTAAAAGTGTATGGTTCTCATTGGAACTTTTTTTTTTTGGCCTTCATTGGGTTCTTTTTCATTTTCATTTATTTTGCTTTCATGCTTAGCTTTTGGCTTCACACTTGGCAAATTTTCTAAATTGACCCTTATTTGGACTCTTTTGCTGCCTTAGTGGTCCATAAATATACATATATAATACACCTACTTGCAAACACTTACTCACATACCGCATACATGTTAGCAATATAATTAGCATACTAACTCCAAGTATCAAGCTAATAACCTCCAATACCACAACTAGCATAACCAATAGCATATACACCAAACAATATAACATGCTACACTACAATTCATACACAAACTATATGGTTAGCCATACGCGCGTCATGGTGCTACCGGCTATGTGGTTCACGCCATACGCATTGTCATGATGCTACCGGCTTCGTAGTTCACATCACAACTCGAGTCATACTCTCGTTGAGGTGATACCGGCTCCGTGGTTCACACCTCAACACTCGTGCTATAGTGCTACCGTCTCCATGGTTCACACTACAATACACGTACCTTAGTGCTACCAGCTCCATGGTTCACACTACAATACACGTACCATGATGCCACCAGCTCCGTGGTTCGCATCATAGCACACTTGAAGCGACCCGTCCTGATCCATAAGTACGAATACAATAACATATGGTTACATTGCGAGGTATTTGACCTCTATATGATACATTTTACAAACACTGCATTCGTTTTAAAAAAAAGACAAACTTTCATTACATCAAAAGTTGACAGGCATGCATAGCATTTCATAATTTCCAAACTATAAATGACTTAATCTGTCATTTACTTAATAATAATCTTTATTGAACTCAATGACTTGAATGCAACATCTTTTGAAATATGCCATGAATGACTCCAAGTAATATCTTTAAAATGAGCATTTGCACAGCGGAAGATTTCTTTCAATCCTGAGAATAAACATTCTTAAAAGTGTCAACCAAAAGGTTGGTGAGTTCATTAGTTTATCATCAAAATTCATTTCTATAATTTTTAATAGACCACAAGATTTTCATATTCATAAACAATCTTACACTCGCAAGTGTATAAAAATCATTCATATGGATTGAACACCTGGTAACCGAACTAACAAGGATGCATATAGAATATCCCCCGCATACTCGCAAGTATGCTATATAACGGCAATCGCAATCACCATAATAAATCGAAGTACTAAAGCATTCTATTTTCCAGAATGGGGTTTGTTAGGCCCATAGACCTATCTTTAGGATTCGCGTCAATTAGGGGCCATTTCCCTAATTCTTAGGTTAACAGACTTGAAGGGGCGATATTCGATTTCGATAATCCAACCATATAATGTAGTTTCGATTACTTGTGTCTATTTCGTCAAACATTTATAAAAGCAGCGCATGTATTTTCAGTCTCAAAAATATATATTGCAAAATCATTTAAAAAGGGAGCAAATGAAACTCACAATACTGTATTTCGTAGTAAAAATACATATGTCATCATTGAACAAGTGTAGGGTTGGCCTCGGATTCACGAACCTATATTAATTATATATATTTATGTTGGTCAAAATCTGTCTAACAATTTAGGTCAAGTCGTAGTGTATCACAATCCTAATGCTCGAGACCGATATGCAAAAGTCAACAAAAAATCAACTTGACCCAAAATGACTTCCAAAATCTATACATGCTTATTATATAACTTAAATATAGTTGTTTTATATATTTAAATATATTTAACAGATTTTATTATAGTAAATAATATAAATCATTTAAATAAAAATTTATGTTAAAATTTATAAAAATATACTTTTTTATATCTTATGTAATAAAATTTATAAAGTTCACTTAATATCATAAAAGTATAGTGGTATGTATTATTAATGTAATTATATTACATATGGTAAAATATCTTTGTATCACATATTTATTTGATAAAATAATATTGATAATAATAATAATAAATAAAAGTTATATTATTTTGTAATAATAATAATTATTATTATTCTACTAGTAACAATATTTATATTTACTAATGGTGATATTATTTATGATGAAATGATAATTCTAATCATGATAATCTTAATAATAACGATACTTTTTAATATTAACAGTAATAATAATAATAATAATAATATTTTATAAAAATAATAATTCTATTCAAAATGATAATTTTTAAATATAATACTAAAATGATAATAATAATGATATTTTATAATAATAATGATATTTCTATTAAGAATGATAATTTTAGTAAAAATGATAGTTTTAATATTAATAATACTTTTAATAATAATAATAATGAGAAAAATAATGAAAACGATATTTTTATCTAAATCAATATCTTACAATATTTTAATTTCATCATGATACTTATACTAATTATTTCCTAATTGATTTGTTTAATAGCTTTTAGTCCCCTTTTAAATCGCATTTCATAATAATGATAATAATAATAGTATTTATAATAATTAGATGATACCAATATTAGTTTTAATGATAATGATAATAATAATACTAGTAATAATAATTATTAGATAATAATAATAACGACGATAATAACGACGATAATAATAATAATAATAATAATAATTTTTTAAAAATAATACGAAAATTAATGATAATTCAGTTGGTCCTATCTTTTAATTCATTCATCGAAACCACTCGACTTCTAAATGAAAAGTTATTAATTTTTCGACAGCTTTTTAACGACATGTATATCATATACCTTATCTCAGTAGCATATGTAGTAAATTCATGATTTATTACAAACTATATAACGACGAAAATAAACATTTAAGCATGCATAATCATATATACTCGAGCACTAGTCAGGGGTATACTATTAATATATAAAAGATAAGATATAAGTGCTCACGTATCAATATTGAGATTCAATATTGCAGGAAAGTACGTAGACGCAACGGAGATGATAAACACTAGGTTGACCTCACGAGCTATACCCCAAAATAATACCCATAACCTCCATAGCTATAACCCCTATTTTCCTTAGCTCTGTCCCTCTCGAAAAACCCATTTTGAAAATATACTAGCAGAATCTCGTCGTAGTATTTTATGTATAAATAATAATAATACTTCTACTAAATAATATTAATTTGAATAATAATAATAATAATAATAATAATAATAATAATAATAATAATAATAATACTAATAATAATAATAATAATAATAATAATAATAATAATAATTAATAATAATAATAATAATAATAATATTAATAATAATAATAATAATAATAATAATAATAATATTAATATTAATAATAATATAAATATATATAGAGTGCAGAGATGAGAGTGAATTGAATTGTGAGGAAACAAAACGCGAATTCGATCGAATTTATAGCACTAGGCCTGTCCAAACTTCCCATGTGATCGCATGGTTTGTGTGTGTAATGGCCATGCGATCGCATGGCCTAGGATACCAGCTCATGTTCGACTAATCAAGTTTGCCGACACTTTTATTAATATTTAATATATAATATATTTAATTTATATGATTAATTATATATTATATTATATTCATGTGTATAATTGACTTGTACTTTTAGTTCCAATGACTCGTACGTTGTCACTCGACTTATGTCCTAGTTCCGGTTTCTCGAACGACGGTTCGTACGCTTAGGAAACTAACACTTTACATTTCGCGATGTGTACCTTTATCAAAAATTAGGTTTAATCATCGATAAACTATATTACTCGAAGTATAACCTATACATATGAGTGTTATGGTCATTTGCTTCTATAAATCAATGTCTCGTTATTTATATATATTGCAATATTAATTTCAAATCAAAATGATTTGTGTCTAGTAATATTATAATTAATCACTTTGTAAAATATGTATGTATATATATATATATATATATATATATATATATATATATATATATATATATATATATATCTTAAAAATAAATTTGTACATATTATGTCTAACTGAAACATTTATTTAATAAAATAATATTTTAGTTCTTCAAAATAAATTTTCAAGGTTCATTTATAATCATTTAAATAATAGAAAATATTATAACATAATACGTTTACGTTTTTAAAACAAACAATATATATATATATATATATATATATATATATATATATATATATATATATATATATATATATATATATATATATATATATATATATATATATATATATATATATATATATATATATATATATATATATAATACAAAGCTTTATTTAAATTCTTCAAAATTTTATATTCATAAAAAAATTATCTTATAAAATGTTTTAATAATAAAGCTCTTTTTAAACTGAAAACGTTTTAGTATGTTTGAAACTAATTTAAATAAATATAAAAATCTTGTTTTCCAAACTAAATATATTTAAGAATCATTTGATTAAAAGGTTAAAATTATGGAATTCGTTATATCATACAACGTTTTAGAAAAGTAAAATCATATATACTCATAGTAGGTTTCAAGTTTTTAAATTATAGTTTGTTGGTGAAGCGTGAGATAAAGTCCAAAGGTCAAATAAACGTATGAAATCATCTTAATGTAAAATGTCGATATCCAACGTCTACGTCATTTACATTCCACGTTCCAACTTTAAGATGAAAGTTAAAATAGTTATCTTATTAAAATCACGAGGAAAATATTGTAAAGCATGAATTGAAAATCAAACAGGAATCTCCACTAACTCTTGTCTAGTTCCCGTTAATTGACACTTTTGTTCTTACTTGTTAATCACTTTACCAATTATTCTGAGTACCGTTAAAAAGAAAAGGTTTCCTAAATCAAAGTGGACCTCTTAACAAAGACCCGTAATTATATCACAATGTAACTTGATAAATCAATCATTTGTTATTATCATAATTCTGTCAATCAACATATTGAAACAAATACGTTCATGTAAAGTATTACATATTTAATACTTTATTAACACTTTCAAGTTATAATATATATATATATATATATATATATATATATATATATATATATATATATATATATATATATATATATATATATACATACATATACATATATAATCATATTCATTTATATAATGGTTCGTGAATCATCGGAATTTGGTCGAGGTTAAATGAATGTATGAACATAGTTAAAAAAATTTGAGATTCAACTTAACAAACTTTGCTTATCGTGTCGGAATAATATAAAGATAAAGTTTAAATTTGGTCGTAAATTTCTGGGTTGTCACAGTACCTACCCGTTAAAGAAATTTTATCCCGAAATTTGATTGGGATCGTCATGGCTGACAATAAGTATGTTTTCATGACCCATATGAGTTGAAGATTAAAGTTTTATCATTATTGAATAATATAGATAAAACAATTGATTTTTGTGAAGAGTACGAGTGAAGTTATCACAAAAGAGTGAAATGAGTAAATGTAGGTTTGTCTTAACCGGTGACGTAGTCATGGTTGATTTTCGGAATTCAAGGGATTTAGAGAAAATCTTCGTAATAAGATTTGGTTCTTCGGTAATTAAGGAAATTAGAATCGTCTTTGGTTAAATGCGATAATCTGTTTTGATTGCTCTGTCGGATATTTCACTATAAATCCACCTTCTTCGTTTCCTTATTTCCACAGCTCACATCTTCAATACTTTCTTCCTCAATTCTTACTTCAAAGCATTCGTGAATATGCTCCATCCAGTTTTGATTCTTGATATACTCCTAACTTTCATATCTGTCATTCTTCTTTTTCATCTACCGCCAGAAGAATTTATTCACTTCTACTATACTCTTGGTTTTATAGTGTTTTTAGTTCTCCCGTGTCTTTATATTGCTATACGCATCGATATACACGGTTTGTAAATTCTAGGTTATTGTTGGGTTTTATATCTTCCCTTATGTTTCGATGTCTCTGCTTCTGTCTTTCTATAATCATTGACACCTACGGTTGATGCTCTCTTCTATTTTCTGCAATTTATACTCCCAATTATATTTTGAAGCTTCATTCTTTCGTTTTCTCTCTTTGCCATTAAGTACCACTAGTAATGGTCCAGAATTCGTAGGTATGGATTTTAAAATGAACATAGTTAATGTTCTAGGAAGGAAATGGTAATAACACAATCTGACTTGTCAAATTACCAGAACTCAAGAGAAAGATAGGACTATCAAGAAAATATGTTCTTGATATGTTTATAGATTAGATAGAATGTAAGAGTCATGTAACATGGCACATGATGACGTTATAGTCTGTGAATCATCATGTTTCATTAGAAACTCAGCATGACTTACTGTAATATAATTACGTTGATCAAGTGTCATTATATTATACTAATTAATACTTCAGTTCCCAACATTACTTCAAAAACATTCATAATTTAAACATCGAAGGTTTATAGAATATAGAAACTAAACAGTTTCCTTTTTGATGTAACACTGATATCGCGAATAGATAAAAAGATTTCAGATAAGAATAGTTATGAAAATATCTTCAAAAATATGGAGGATATTTATAATGAAAGATATGGTGATATCTTAGAATATCTAAGATCAGAGGAAGATGAAGAATATTATCCGTAAGGATTTTAAAGTAAAGAGTAAGGTATTCGTTAAAGACTTCAGTGGACACTGAATCATTTGGATTCTTTGAAGGCAGATTTAGTTGTTGTGATTTTTCCACAGCCTCCTTCATGATTTGCTCAATCCGTTTTCCAGTTCCAAACCTTCTATTTTTCTGTGCTTTGCCAACACACTATTCTTTATCATCAAACTTTTGACTGTTATGGTTGTCTACAGTTTCTGCTGCTTCATTCAGCTTTTCCAAAACTTCAGAGAACTAATTCGTAGATTGGGGTGTTTTTCAGAAACTTCACATTCGAAGTATGTAAGTCTTGGAGATAGACGTTATATGTATATATATAACTGTTGATGTGAAAATGCTGTGAGATTCGAGATTGATGATTGATGATTTTCGATAGTTGGTATGGTAATTATTGTTACAGGATGCAGATGAGTAGATGATGGGGTTTCAATGAGTACATATAATGATTTCTTTTTTCCGGAGAGACTTACTCCAAATGGTAATGAAGTTGCTGGTACATCTGCTGATAATGTCGTGGAATATAAAAGATTCTCCGGTAACAAAATGGTAATCGTATACATCAGGGTTATAATAAGGCTACTCCGGATGAAACATCGCAATTGACTTGCTGGAGCTGTGACAGAATTTTCTACTTTGAAAAGGAATCGTAAAGTTATTTTTGCTAATAAATGCCAAAGGATCTTGTGACGACCCGGAAATTTCCGATCAAATTTAAACTTTATCTTTAATTGATTTTGATACGATAAGCAAAGTATGTAATATTGAGTCTAGAAAATTTTGAAACGATGTTCATATATTCAATTGACCTTCGACTGCTCTCGACGATTCACGAACAATTAATTGTATATATATATGTGTTTATATATATAATTTGAAATATAATTTGATGTATTATATGTTGTTATTAAAATTAATTATGTAAAATTAAATAAAAATAGAATATTATAATTATTATTATTTAAAACATATCCATATATAAATAAAGTATATAAAAAAATAAATATTAAATGATTGTAGTACTCGTTTGATATTCCGATTGATATTAAACAAGTTTAATTTGAACTTATATGATTTTAAAATAAACGGTGATACGAAAATGAGTTCTATAAATTTTAGGCTAATTAAAGATATATTTAGGAACCATTTGTTGAATTTTATAACTTTTCATATTTTACTTGGGGTTGGGAGTGAATAATTAGTGTAATTTTCATTTAATAGTTAATACTCGAATTTTATACCATAATGACCAAAATAAATAAATATAGTTAATTTAAAAATATGAAATTTTTCTTAACACTTTTATCCGCCACTCAGTAACAAAGGAGTATGAAATACTATTCGAATTAAAACTGTCGGTAGAGTGACTCCAAATTTGAAGGCTGCTTAACTGTTAAATACTGTTCTCTTCAAATCATTCACATGTTATTATTAAAGTAGATTAATTATGATTATTATTATAATCAAATTACTGATTCTATTTTATGCACTATCTAACTAATGCACTATCTAAATATCTTAAATTATATATACATACATATACAGTATACTGAAAGATAGGAGTTCAACCAACACCACTTGTGGTTTCCTTGTTCTTCTTCGACAAAGCATCAACCATACTCTCATTTGTTCCATCAACGACCAAGACTACCACCCTACAATCACCCAACCACCGTGAGCATCACCAGACCTCCACCTTCACCATAGGTTCCACCACCGTAAGCTACAACCACAGGCAACCATCTCCACCTTACACCATCTTTAAACCGTCTCAAACCGAGAACACAACAACCACCATCAACTTAAATTGTCCCACCTTCGTCGCCTGCCACCATGTCCACACCCTTCGACGGAGGACCACCACCATCAGCCTTTCTCCATCTCTCTTTTGCCACCCTTCGACGGAGGACCACTTGCGCAATTTTTTATAAATGTTTTACGAAATAGACACAAGTAATCGAAACTACATTATATGGTTGAATGATCGAAGCCGAATATGCCCCTTTTTGCTTGGTAACCTAAGAATTAGTAAACCGATCTACTAATTGACGCGAATCCTAAAGATAGATCTATTGGGCCTAACGAACCCCATCCAAAGTACCGGATGCTTTAGTACTTCAAATTTGTTTTTATCATGTCCGAAGTATTTCCCGGAATGATAGGGGATATTCTTATATGCATCTTGTTAATGTCGATTAATAGGTGTTCACCATATGAATGATATTTTTGTCTCTATGCATGGGACGTATATTTATGAGAACTGGAAATGAAATTCTTGTGGTTTATTAAAATGATGAAAATGATCGTTTATGATAAACTAATGAACTCACCAACCTTTTGGTTGACACTTTAAAGCATGTTTATTCTTAGGTATGAAAGAAATCTTCAGCTGTGCATTTGCTCATTTTAGAGATATTACTTGGAGTCATTCATGACATATTTCAAAAGACGTTGCATTCGAGTCATCAAGTTCATCAAGATTATTATTAAGTCGATTATAGTTTGTTATATTATGAAATGGTATGCATGCCGTCAACTTTTGATGTATTGAAAGTTTGTCTTTTAAAAATGAATGCAATATTTGTAAAATGTATCATATAGAGGTCAAGTACCTCGCGATGTAACCACACGTTATTGTATCCGTCCTTATGGATTAGGACGGGTCGTCTCAGATCTGACGCGGGTACGTGTTAAACTATGACTTTGGTTTCGAGAGTTTTTCAGGTGCATGACTGTGGGTAACATGTGGTTGGATCATCATCTCGATTGTTCATTATTTGAAGTGTCTTTAGGAATTTCGAGGGGTTTGAACATAGATTGTAATTGTTAATATACATATGATGTTCTAGGATTTTGAATGATACAAATATTTTTCTGGGTTCCATGAATAGAAATAATGTTCTAGCACAATTTTGAAGTCAAAGTATAGCTTTGAAAGATGTAGGGATTTAAAAGTGATGTCACTGGTTAAAGTTTTAACTTGGATTCTGTTTTGTCAAAATCAGAATATGTAACTGAATTTGTATGAAAATGATTGTGTATCGCTGTGAAGGTAGTGAGTATAGTTTATGATATTTGAATCAAAATCGAAGGATGTACAGTGTAACATATTAATTGTGATCTTAAATATTTCTCGGGTATTACCTACCCGTTAAAAAAATTCACAAGTAATATTTTGTACCAGAGAATTTTATCACAGTCTTTATGAAAATATATGTATATTTTCTTCGGATGTAATATGGATTTAATGAGTTAATATTAAACTTATTTGATTTTCGGCTGGAACTAGAAATGAATAATCTCTAAAACTTTAGAAGTTTCATAATCTTCGTGGATTATCACTTCGACGTAAATGAAATTATGAATCAATACCTCATTATTCAATTTTTTTTTATTCACTCGATGAATGATATTGGTGTTTGTGGGGTTCTTGTGAATTTCGCAAAGTACGAATGATGTTGTCTAGAAAGTTTCGAGTACATCGAAAATAAAGGTGTAAAATCAAACACGTATTTAAATAATACACTTGGTTTATTATGAACTGAAATTCATTGAATTGAAACAGATATTGTAATTAATGATGGTTAAGTTGTTAATGACGGATGTACATCATAGCATATTAGAAATATGAATTTAACCTAGTAGTATCTACCCCTTTTTAATTCATACATAATAGCTTAGTACGAAAAGATATATTATGGTTTCACAATATATATATATATATAAGATATACACTCTTATACATATAAATTCTTCAGTGAAAATGAGTTAATACTTCATAACTCGTTGAAACAATATACGCGTTGTTGATTAGTGATGATGTTTACGGTGATTATGGGTCTGGTGGAGTTTGTGATGTTGTAGATCTTGCTGATGCTGACGATGCTGATGGCACTAACGGTGCTGGTGATGCTGCTGGTATTTGTGGTATTGAGGCTTACGATGTAGATGTTGTTGGCGGTACTGCTGATGGTGATGGTGCTGATGTTGATGGTGCTTGTGGTGCTTGTGATGCTTGCAAGTTGTGCATCATATTCTCTAAAGCCACCGCTCTAGCACGAAGCTCGTTAACTTCTTCTATTACACCGGAATGATCGGTGGTTCGGACGAGCGGTGAATAAGATCTAGAATTTGAAATAGTATATAATCGTGACGAGATACTCTGGAAATGAGAGAGAAAATGGTGTCTCGAATAGGTTCACCGGTAAGTGCTTCAGGTTCATCGCCAAGAGGGCAATGTGGTGGATGGAAGGGATCGCCTTCTTTTTGTCTCCAATGATTAAGTAGGCTACGAACCCATCCCCAATTCATCCAGAATAGATGACGGCTAATTGGTTGATCCATTCGGTGACGACCCGGAAATTTCTGACCAAATTTAAACTTAATATTTATATGAATTCGACACGATAAGCAAAGTTTATAATGTTGAAGCCTTAAAAACTTTGAACAGTGTTCATAAATACATTTGACCCTTGACTGTTCCCGACAATTCACGAACAATGGTTTGTAGATAAATATATAAGTATATGTATATATATATATATATATATACATATATATATATATATATATATATATATATATATATATATATATATATATATATAAATATTAAATAAGTTATTATATAATATAAGTATTACATAATTAATAATGTGTAATATATATTAAACTTAATTACAAGTTAAAATATGGTTATTATATTAATAAATATCACTTACATTATTAATAATGATATTAGTATTATTAATATTTTTAGTTTAGTATATAATATATATAAGATTTGATAAGCAAAAGCTGTTATATCAATATTATTAGTATTACTTTCATTATTATTATTAATGTTAATACTAATATTAATATATGTATTATATGTAAATATAAAAGTTGAAACTGGTAACTTGTTATATCATAATTATTATTTGTATTATCATTAGATATTATTATCATTAAAAATCATTATTTTTATTATTATCATTAATGATATTATTATTATTATTATTATTATTATTATTATTATTATTATTATTATTATTATTATTATTATTATTATTATTATTATTATAATGATTATTATGATTATTATTATTATTATTATTATTATTATTATTATGATTATTATTATTATTATTATTATTATTAACGATATTAATATTAGTATAATTAATAAAATTATTGAATTATTAGTATTATTAGAATTATTACTTATATGTATATAATGGTTATTAAAATTGATTATATACTTTATAAGTACTGATATAAATATATAACAGATAAAATGAATAAATACAGTTATACAAATACAGATTTATATAAATAAAAATATATACTTATAAATTTTATATATATATATATATATATATATACATATAAATATATTTAAACAAATATATAAATAGATATATAAAATCAAATATACATAAATAGAATACAACTATATATACAGCTATTTATATATACGGTTATATAGATATATATACAAATGGTACGTATTCTATTAGATATCACAATCACATTCAAATTATGTATCTGATTTTAGAATCTTTAAGTTGCACGAAATCAATAGAAAATTATATTTGTTCGCGTTTTTCTTCATCTTCTGTTTAAAACGTACTACTGGTCGATTCAATCAAGCTACAAAACAAACACTAATTGATTCAATTACACTGTATTTATATCTATAAACCTCTGTATAATACTTTGCAATCTCAATTCGAATTAAATCAGAAAAATCATAATAAAGTTTATGAAAAGAGACGCAGTATCTCTGTTCTTCATTATTTTTGTCAATTCATCGAATTTAAGTCTTATTTTAAAATCTTTTAATGCAATTTTGTTAGAAATCCTTCGTTCAAACTATCTGTAAAGTTTCAAGGTCCAACTTTTCCTATCGACCTCTAATTTTCGAGTCAAACTTCTAAATTCAAAAAGTCAACTTTTGTTCATCAGTCAAATTCGAAATCTCCGTTTTTTTTCTAGTTAAATTGATATGTGTAAAGCTTCTAGGATTAATTTTAAACATATTTCGTGTACAAATCTTTGTCTAAAACGTCCTAGAATTTGAAAATGGATTTAGAGATCATCGTGTTCTTTAGAAACTGTTACAGCTCGATATTCTTCTATTTTCCTATTTTAAATTAATTTAATCACACTCTGAAGAACGTTTCTATTTAAATTTCACTATCTAATCTGTCTGTTATGAGTTTCATTGGGTCATTGATCGACTGGAATTTTTGATTGAGAAGAAGAAGGAGAAATTTAAACAGAAAACGGGTTAAGTAAATTAGGAGTTGGAATAATTACAGAAAAACAAAATAGATCAATTGGTTAGGGACATGGGTGATAACCGAGTGGTCTCGGGTTCGAGGTCGGGCAGTGGCGTTTTTTTTTGGATCTTGTTATCTCCAAAGGTTGTAATCTAATTCTTTTATTATTATTATTATTATTATTATTATTATTATTATTATTATTATTATTATTATTATTATTATTATTATTATTATTATTATTATTATTATTATTATTATTATTATTATTATTATTATTATTATTATTATTATTATTGTTATTATTATTATTATTATTATTATTATTATTATTATTATTATTATTATTATTATTATTATTATTATTATTATTATTATTATTATTATTATTATTATTATTATTATTGTTATTGTTAGTTTAGAACACTTATATTTAATAATACAAGTATTATTATTAAGATTCTCATTTACTATTAAGTATTATGATTATAGTTACAATTAGGAATAATATTATTATTATTATGATTACTAATTTATCATTGTAGCAATATTATTATTATTATTATTATTATTATTATTATTATTATTATTATTATTATTCTTATTATTATTATTATTATTATTATTATTATTATTATTATTATTATTATTATTATTATTATTATTGTTATTGTTATTATAAAAATAATACAAGTTATTATTATTTTCACTAATATTAGTATTAATATCATTGTTGTAATTATTAGTATTATTATTATTATTATTAAAATAAGTACCATTTTTAACAAAATCATTATTATTATTAGTATTATCATTATCAAGGAAGTTATTATTATTAGTAAATTATTATTATCCAAACTATCATTTTTTCTACAGATAAATATTTTATTCCTAAAATATACTTATTATATATACTATAATTATAGTAATAGTTTATATACCTATATATCAAACATATTAACCTTATTTATATAAATACTTATATGTAACAAACTATGATTTTATATATATATATATATATATATATTAAAATAAAAAAATATATAGATATTAATCATTCTAATTACATATACAACACAAATATATATATAATATAATTTAAGATATAATATAAGTATTTAATGGAATTTGGTATAAACTATATATAACTAAAAACAGATAAATAATATATACTAATAAAGGAATTTATGTGATTCCATTATATGTTTTAATAAATATACAATTGATATAGGTTCGTGAATCCGAGGCCAACCCTGCATTGTTCAGTTCAGTCGTATGAATATTTTTACTACAAAATATTGGATAGTGAGTTTCATTTGCTCCCTTTTTAAATGCTTTTGCAATATATATTTTTGGGACTGAGAATACATGCGCTACTTTTATAAATGTTTGACGAAATAGACAGAAGTAATCAAAACTACATTATATGGTTGGATTATTAAACCGAATATCGCCCCTTCAAGTCTGGTAACCTAAGAATTAGGGAAATGACCCCTAATTGATGTGAATACTAAAGGTAGATCTATCGAGCCCAACGAGCCCCATCCAGGGTATGGATGCTTTAGTACTTCGAGGTATTATTTAGTATATTAGCTGCGCGATGTATACTGGGGGATATTCTATATGCATCTTGTTAAGGTCGGTTACCAGGTGTTCAATCCCTATGAATGATTTTTATCTCTATGCAGTTTGCGAAATGCCTGATATGAGATGGATGTTTATGAAAAATGAAAATCTTGTGGTCTATTAAAATGATGGAAATAAATGATTACGATAAACTAATGAACTCACCAACCTTTTAGTTGACACTTTAAAGCATGTTTATTCTCAGGTATGAAAGAAATCTTCCGCTGTGCATTTGCTCATTTTAGAGATATTATTTGAAGTCATTCATGACATATTTCAAAAGACGTTGCATTCGAGTCGTTGATTTCATCAAGATTATTATTAAGTTAATAATAGTTGGATATATTATGAAATGGTATGCATTCCGTCAACTTTCAATGTAATGAAAGTTTGTCTTTCTAAAAACGAATGCAATATTTGTAAAATGTATCATATAGAGGTCAAATACCTCGCGATGTAATCAACTAATGTGAATCGTTTATAATCGATATGGACGGGGCACTTCAGTTGGTATCAGAGCGGTGGTCTTAGCGAACCAGGTCTTGCATTAGTGTGTCTAACTGATAGTTGTTTAGATGCATTAATGAGTCTGGACTTCGACCGTGTCTGCATGTCAAAAGTTTTGCTTATCATTTCATGTCGAAAATTACCTACTTATCATCCTTAGAAAATAACTTGCTTATCATCCTTAAAGTCTAAACACATCTTACTGCTTCTATTGCATAAATAGTGTATAGATAAATTCGTATCTTAGCGTATCTGTTACTGTAAGCCTTGCCTGACATATTCCGTAGATTCCTTCGTAACTTATGGGATTTTAGTATTATATATGCATATGTAAATTATGTATTGCAGGGTACTAATCTACATCCTATAATCCATTTCTTATCAAAAATCCTTCATCTGATCATACAAGATGAATCCCTCAACCAGTTCGAGTCCCTCAAATTTCGATAGCTATTCCGATAGTTATTCCGACAGCTATTCCGACATGGATGTTCACCTAAGCTCCATAGGCAGCGACACCAGAATGAATCAACCAATCAACCATCCCTAATTCATCTGATGGGTTCGTAGTCGACTTAACCGATGGAGACGAGAGGAAGGCGATCCTTTCCACCTACCAACCTGCACTCTTGGTGAAGAACCTGAAGCACTTACTGGCGAACCAGTTCGAAACACCATTTTCACCCTTATTTCCTGAATATCTCTCCATGGTTATATTCTATCCATAATTCTAAACCTTATTCATCCGCTCATTCCGACCAACAATCAGTCCGGAGTAATGAAAGAAGTCAACAAACTTCGCGTTCGAGTAATCAATTTGGAAAACATGGTGCAAAACCTACCAACTTCAGCAATAGTACCGGCAACACCAGTACCAACAACAACAACATCCGTAGCATAAGCCTCAACACTACACTCCTCAAACTCACAGTCTGTACCTCCAGCATAATCATCATATTACATGATGACCTACATCGATTATCTTCGTTCTACATGACGTTCTACATCATTTATCTTCGTTCGATATGACGATTATGTAATCTCTAATATTTTAGAGATTATATATTCTTGTTCTAACGGTAAATCAAATGAGTTTAATATCATATTGACTCATTAAATCCATGATTGCATCTGAAGAAAATATATATGTATATACATATTTTCAAAAAGATCGTAATTGAAAATTCTTTTGTACAAACTGTTAATGATGAAACTATTTTAACGGGTAGGTAATACCCGAGGAATATTTAGATTTCAAATTAATAAGTTACACTGTACATTCTTCGAATCTGATTCAACAGTCATTTACTATCCTACTTACAACCACCGATGCACGTATCCGTTCACCACAGAATAACCATTTTCATTCAATTTCATATTTGGATTTTGATCTATCAGAATCCAACAAGTGGCATAATGAAGAAAACATTGGACAAAATAAAATTTGTTAGAAACAAACAAATTAACTATGAGAAAATTTTTGTTAAGAATCCACGCTAACAAAATCCTAGCTAACTGTTCCTAGCTAACTTTTAATTCTTTATTGTACATTTATTTATCGCAATTTATTTATCGCAATTTTCATTCTCGCAATTTTATTTATCGTCATTTAATTTCTGCTATTTATTTTACGCACTTTATCGGGACACGTATACAAGGTTTTGACATATCATATCGACGCATATATATATATATATATATATATATATATATATATATATATATATATATATATATATATATATATATATATATATATATATATATATATATATATATATTATTTGTAATAACCATAGACACTCTATATGCAGTAATGATCGAGTTAGCTATACAGGGTTGAGGTTAATTCTATAATAATATATATACTTTGAGTTGTGATCGAGTCTGAGACATGTATATAATGGGTCACGACATGTATTAATTAATTCGAATATTATATATTAAACTATATATGAATTGTTGAACTACTAATTGTGGACTACTAACTGTGGACTAATAATATTGGACAAGTAAAATGAATTAAAATATTGATTATAACATATGAAACTAAACATTTCTTCAAGTTTGCCACTTGATTTCATCTTAAACCTCATTTGTATCTTGATGATTACAATCTGCATTCAAACCTTTCATGATTCTTGAAAACACTTCAATCGATAGGATGAACCAACCGCACTTCATCCACGAAAGGAAAGAATTACGCATATAGTTATGCACCTGAAAAACACTCGGAACCTGAGTAAACATTTAGCACGAATCTGTGCTAGCTCCTTTGGCATTGTTGTTACCGAAAATAACATTGCAATTCTTCTTCAAATTAGCCAATTTTATCACAGCTCCAACAAGTCAACTTCGACTTTTCGTCCAAAATGACCTTATTATAACTTTGATATATATGTGTACTCTTTTATTGTTACCGGGGAACCTTTTATATTCCACCATTTTCCCATCAGGGTTTAATCATCTAAAAACACAATTCTCTTGAACCACCTCGGATTGATAACCGATGATTCAGATATCGTAGCATTAAATGCAGAGGAAACAGAAAAATTGTAGATGGTCTAAACGGCCAAAAGTTGATGATAAAGAAGGGAGTATTAGGAACGCTCGATAGAAAATTTGGTACTGAAAAACAGATTGAGCAAACCATGAAGGAGACCAAGGCCAAATATAAGGACCATACCATATATTCAAAGAATCCAGGTAATTCTGGATCCGATGAAACCTTCAACCAATATCTTGCTCCGTACTCATGTTAAAATCTTGCGAAAAATCTTTCTTCATCAACCATCGAACTTAGAAATTCCAAAATATCATCATAAATATCTTCGATATTTCTGAAGATATTTTCATAAATATTTTCATCCGAAATTATAAACCTCTTCGTGCTATCTGTATTACATCATATTGAAAACTGTTTTAGTATTCAATATTCTGTAACATTTAAGCATAAATTATGAATGAATTCTGGAGAAGTGTTGGGAACTGAAGCATGAGTTAGTATAATATAATGACACTTGATCAACGTGATTATATTACAGTAAGTTATGCTGAGTTTCTATTGGAATGTGATGATTCGCAGATCATAACGTCATCATGTGCCCTGTTACACGACTCTTATATTCTAACTAACTTATAAACATATCAAGAACATATTTCTTGATAGTTCTATCTTTTTTCGTTGCTTCTGGTAATTTAACCAATCAAGATCGTGCTATTATGTCCCTTCTACTTAGAACATTAGGATTATTCGAAACTCCATACCTATGAATTCTGGACCATTATTCACTTGATTTAAAGTCGGGAAGAGAAAACAAAATAATGAAGATCTGAAATAAAAATGGGAGTATACATCACAGTAAATTAGAGAGAGTATTAACTGTGGATGTAAATGATTACAGAAGGACAGAAGCAGAGACATCGAAATATAAGGGAAGATAAAAAAACCCAACAACAACTCAGAAATTACAAACCGTGGAAATTAATACAAATAGCAATATAAAGACATGGTATAATTAAGAATAGTATCACCCCAATGTAATAGTAGAAGTAAACAGATTTTTCTGGTGGCAGATTGAAAAGAAGGATGACAGAAATGATAATTAGAAAAATATCAAGGATTAGAACGAGATTAAGCATTTTCACAATTTTTTGGATGTATGAACTAAGAAAGAAAGTATAGAAATGGTAAAAATAATGGAACGGAAAAATTTTAATTTATAATGGGAATATCAGACAAAGTAATCGAGGCAGATCACCGTATTTAATTATAGAGATCTTAATTTCCGTACTCGTCGAAGAATCAAATCTCTTAGATTTTGAAGATTTTCTTTAATCCCTTTGATTCCGGAAATCCACCGTGGCTACGTCAAAAGTAAAATCTCTATCTCAATCTATTGTGACAGCTTCACTCGTACGCTTCACATAATCGAATCATTTTATCTATATTGGACAATAATGATAAAACTCTATTTATCAACTCATATTCGTCATAAAAACATTTTTATTGTTAACCATGACCATCCCAATCAAATTTCGGGACGAAATTTCTTTAACGGGTAGGTACTGTGACGACTCGAAAATTTCTGACCAAATTTAAACTTAATATTTATATGAATTTGACACGATAAGCAAAGTTTATAATGTTGAAGCCTCAAAAACTTTGAACAGTGTTCATAAATACATTTGACCTTTGACTGTTCCCGACGATTCACGAACAATGGTTTGTAGATAAATATATAAGTATATGTATATATATGTATATATGTATATATATATATATATATATATATATATATATATATATATATATATATATATATATAATATTATGAAATAATAAAATACACTTTAATCAATTAGAATTAAATATGTAAAATAATATACAAAATAATTAAGATATTATAAAAATGAGTCTATATATATATATATATATATATATATATGATTCCTGTATACAATAAATATTATATTGATATATATATATATATATATATATATATATATATATATATATATATATATTAAATAAGTTATTATATAATATAAGTATTACATAATTAATAATGTGTAATATATATATTAAACTTAATTACAAGTTAAAATATAGTTATTATATTAATAAATATCACTTACATTATTAATAATGATATTAGTATTATTAATATTATTAGTTTAGTATATAATCTATATAAGATTTGATAAGCATAAGCTGTTATATCAATATTATTAGTATTACTTTCATTATTATTATTTGTAACATCCCACGTTTTTCCGTTAAATTTATTTTTAACACTATCTTTTTTTTTAAATAATACCTTTCGTTATTTAAATTCGTAGTTTCCGTTGACCAACGTTCTTAATTTTCCCGTTATTTAATTATAACATCACTCGTTTACTCGAGCGTTTTTAAAATATTCGTTTGGTTAATTCCCGCACCCGCTTTGAAACTTGAGGGACCGAGGTTGCCAAGTGGGCTAACTAGTTGACTAGGTCAACTAGTCAACCCACCTTATCCATCCATTCATTTCACCTCCCACCTTCTTCCTCTTTTCTCTCTACTTCCCTTTCATGAACTCAAACACTCATCTTCATAAAATCATCATCTAAATGCGGATCGAGAAGCAAACTTCAAAACAAAATTACATTTTCGTGATCCTCTCTTCATCCTCTACATTTTTGTACCAATTTCTTCACATTTGGGTAACATTTCTAAAACTCTAGATTTTCTCTAAATTCGTTTTATATACTTGAAATGGTGTTAGTTAGTGTCTATGGCTCGTGTATAACATGAATATATGTTTTGTTTGTTCGATTTGTTGATCTGAGTAACTAGTTTGAACACTTGAAAATGGGTTTGCTTAATCTTTGATTTTGGAAGATTAAAGGTTGTTAAATTGTTAAAGTTCATGTTTTAATTGTGTTACTAGTATCACTAGCTTCAATTTGATGTGTAGGTTGTTTTAGAAAACTTCATAAACTTGATTATTGGTTTTGGTGGATTTGGGTTAGGGTTTGATGAACTTGAAATGAACTTTTGATGCTTTGAATGACATGAAATGTTATTTGTAAGTATTAGGTTGTATTGTATGCTTGATCACCTTAAACGACATATCATTCATATAAATTGGTTGCCGAATCATCGAATTTCATTTATGAACTTGAGTGCATTTAATGAGGAGCTTTGAATGTGATTTTGGTTGTTGTAAAAGTAAATGTGATGGATGAAATGTGTTTAGTTGTTTTCCTTGTCAAAATACCTTTCCGATGATATAAGATACATGCTTTGGTTGTTTGCGGGTCATAAATGGTGATTGGTTGAAGTTAGGTTCGTGCATAAAACTTAAAAACTGCCAGAATTCTCTGCACAGGTAATGGCGCGGCGCGCCATATACCCGCGCGGCGCGCCAAAGTGGTCTGTCCAACTTTGTCGATTTTTGAATAATGTTTGCTATGCTACGCACCTCCGATTCACATGTAACTTGTTCTAACATGCTCATATATGATTAAAAACCTCAGAAAAATAGTTCGGGACCCAACCCGAACGTGTTGACTTTTCGTTGACTTTGACCGACCGAAGTTCGACTTTTTGTCAAACTTAACCAAATGATTGTGCAATCTTCCTAACTTGTTTCTATACTTGTATCTTGCATGAAACTTGACAAATTGATTCACATGCTATATTTAATCGAGTCGTAACGAGCCATAGGACTAATTGAACACATTTCGCCCGACCTTGTGACGTAACCGGTTTATTAATACAACTTACTTGTTTAGGTCAAGGCTAAGCAACTATCATGCACACGTTAATTTATGAAGTACTTTTCATACGTGCACTCAAGGTGAGATCATAGTCCCATCTTTCAAACAACTTTTATGCTTTAAACTATGGGATGAGAAACATATACGTATCATACTTTTATACATTGAACACAAGTACGAAAACGAACATTCCACTTACGGGTTTGAACAAAAAGCCTCAATTCAATTATCATTAGTTACACTTGCAGGGTGTAAACGTGAACTTATATTATGTGATCACATGTGCTTGACGAGCCTCATTCAGACGGTTCGCTACCGTTAGCGGATGAAATATATTTTCGGGTCTAGTGTATGTTCTAACACTACGCAAAGGGTGCAAAACAGTTAAGTTTGATAATTGGGTGCCCGGGATACAAACAACAACTTTGGAATGCAAATGATTTTGATAATCATCTTATACTAAATCTTGTGGTTCAAATACAACGTTTACTAAAACACCTATGATTTCACCAACGTTTTTCGTTGACAGTTTTCTATATGTTTCTCAGGTTCATACTTGGCTATTTGATACATGCTTCCGCGTACACTCATACTTGCTTGGAGTCAAGCATGCATGCATACACTCTGATTTCTTGCTTGGGGTCAAGCATACATACATTCATACGCTAGTGATAGCACCTTTGGATTCAAACATATTGTTTACATACTTACGCTATTTATAGCAACCGCGATTTTAAATTAATTATGTCGCAAGTTACCTCATTTATAATTTATACTTTTGCAAACTTAAAATTTTTGTCGAACGGTTTTGTAAACTAAACTTTGCAAGCATGATACGTTTCAAAAGAATGCGGCATAATTTTGGTCAAACGAGTCTCATATAGGGACTACTGAAATGTCCCGTTCTAATTGATTAAAAATGTTCCATATTAATTGATTTCGTTGCGAGGTTTTGTCCTCTATATGAGACGTTTTTCAAAGACTGTATTCATTTTAAAACAAACCATAACCTTTATTTCATCAATAAAGGTTTAAAAAGCTTTACGTAGATTATCAAATAATGATAATCTAAAATATCCTGTTTACACACGACCATTACATAATGGTTTACAATACAAATATGTTACAACAAAATAAGTTTCTTGAATGCAGTTTTTACATAATATCATACAAGCATGGACTCCAAATCTCGTCTTTATTTAAGTATGCGACAGCGAAAGCTCTTAATAATCACCTGAGAATAAACATGCTTAAAACGTTAACAAAAATGTTGGTGAGTTATAGGTTTAACCTATATATATCAAATCATAATAATAGACCACAAGATTTCATATTTCAATACACATCCCATACATAGAGATAAAAATCATTCATATGGTGAACACCTGGTAACCGACATTAACAAGATGCATATATAAGAATATCCCCATCATTCCGGGACACCCTTCGGACATGATATAAATTTCGAAGTACTAAAGCATCCGGTACTTTGGATGGGGCTTGTTGGGCCCGATAGATCTATCTTTAGGATTCGCGTCAATTAGGGTGTCTGTTCCCTAATTCTTAGATTACCAGACTTAATAAAAAGGGGCATATTCGATTTCGATAATTCAACCATAGAATGTAGTTTCACGTACTTGTGTCTATTTTGTAAATCATTTATAAAACCGGCATGTATTCTCATCCTAAAAATATTAGATTTTAAAAGTGGGACTATAACTCACTTTCACAGATTTTTACTTCGTCGAGAAGTAAGACTTGGCCACTGTTGATTCACGAACCTATAACAATATATACATATATATTAAAGTATGTTCAAAATATATTTACAACACTTTTAATATATTTTGATGTTTTAAGTTTATTAAGTCAGCTGTCCTCGTTAGTAACCTACAACTAGTTGTCCACAGTTAGATGTACATAAATAAATAGATAAATATTATCTTGAATAAATCCACGACCCAGTGTATACGTATCTCAGTATTGATCACAACTCAAACTATATATATTTTGGAATCAACCTCAACCCTGTATAGCTAACTCCAACATTCACATATAGAGTGTCTATGGTTGTTCCGAAATATATATAGATGTGTCGACATGATAGGTCGAAACATTGTATACGTGTCTATGGTATCTCAAGATTACATAATATACAATACAAGTTGATTAAGTTATGGTTGGAATAGATTTGTTACCAATTTTCACGTAGCTAAAATGAGAAAAATTATCCAATCTTGTTTTACCCATAACTTCTTCATTTTAAATCCGTTTTGAGTGAATCAAATTGCTATGGTTTCATATTGAACTCTATTTTATGAATCTAAACAGAAAAAGTATCAGTTTATGGTCGGAAAAATAAGTTACAAGTCGTTTTTGTAAAGGTAGTCATTTCAGTCGAAAGAACGACGTCTAGATGACCATTTTAGAAAACATACTTCCACTTTGAGTTTAACCATAATTTTTGGATATAGTTTCATGTTCATAATAAAAATCATTTTCTCAGAATAAAAACTTTTAAATCAAAGTTTATCATAGTTTTTAATTAACTAACCCAAAACAGCCCGCGGTGTTACTACGACGGCGTAAATCCGGTTTTACGGTGTTTTTCGTGTTTCCAGGTTTTAAATCATTAAGTTAGCATATCATATAGATATAGAACATGTGTGTAGTTAATTTTATAAGTCAAGTTAGAAGGATTAACTTTTGTTTGCAAACAAGTTTAGAATTAACTAAACTATGTTCTAGTGATTACGAGTTTAAACCTTCGAATAAGATAGTTTTATATATATGAATCGAATGATGTTATGAACATCATTACTACCTCAAGTTTAGTAGGTAAACCTACTAGAAGTGACAAGAAATGATCTAGCTTCAAAGGATCTTGGATGGCTTGAAAGTTCTTGAAGTAGGATCATGACACAAAAACAAGTTTAAGTAATATTTTTACTCGAATTAAGATACTTTATAGTTATAGAAATTGAATCAAAGTTTGAATATGAATATTACCTTGAATAAGAAAGATAACCTACTGTATATAACAAAGGTTTCTTGATCTTAGATGATTACTTGGAATGGATTAGAAAGCTTGGAAGTAAATTAGTAAACTTGAAGGGATTTTTGAAGTGTTCTTGAAGTGTTCTTCCTATGATGATTATACCTTGATTCTTGAAGTGATTTTTGATGAAGATGATGATTAACTACTGGAAAAATACATTCATAATAGTGTGTGTGTGTGTTGAGAGAGAATTAGAAAGAGAATTGGAAGTGAAATGGAGTGAATGATGAGTGGTAATTGGTGAGTGGTGAGTGGGGTTAAAAGGAGTTCTAGTTAGTTGACTAGCTCATGGTAGAAGTTAAAATTGATTAGTCATACATGACATAATCAAGAGTGGAATCCCATGCTAGTTCCTATTGGTATATACCCATAGTAAGTACGTTTTGAAGCTGTGTATAATACGGGTAAGAATACGACTAGAATTCTTGATGAAAGAAAAGAATGGGAAAGTAACTGTAACCATTTTCATTAAGTATGAGTGTTTTGATATATGTCTTGAAGTCTTCCAAAAGTATTTTAATACATCTAAATACACTACATGTATATACATTTTAACTGAGTCGTTAAGTCATCGTTAGTCGTTACATGTAAGTGTTGTTTTGAAACCTTTAAGTTAACGATCTCAATTAATGTTGTTAACCCATTGTTTATTATATCTAATGAGATGTTAAATTATTATATTATCATGATATTATGATATATTAATATATCTTAATATGATATATATACATTTAAATGTCGTTACAACGATAATCGTTACATATATGTCTCGTTTCGAAATCCTTAAGTTAGTAGTCTTGTTTATATGTATATAACTCATTGTTAATATACTTATGGAGATACTTACTTATCATAATCTCATGTTAACCATATGTATATCCATATATATGTCGTCATGTCATTTTTACAAGTTTTAACGTTCGTGAATCGCCGGTCAACTTGGGTGGTCAATTGTCTATATGAAACATATTTCAATTAATCAAGTCTTAACAAGTTTGATTGCTTAACATGTTGGAAACATTTAATCATGTAAATATCAATCTCAATTAATATATATAAACATGGAAAAGTTCGGGTCACTACAACTACGACCACGTTTCGGGACCTCAGTTAGCGACGCCGTCAATGACGATTTTCGTCGGGTCGCCACAGATGGTATCAGAGCGTTGGTTGTAGGGAACTAGGATGTGCATTAGTGTGTCTGACAGAGTCGTTGGGACGCATTAGTGAATCTAGACTACAACCGGATAGTTAGCCATTGCATTCTGACATACATTTGCTATAGATAGCACTTACTTGACTACTTGTGCATTATACTTGAATCATTCTTAGGCAAACTTCTTGATGGTACCAAGCTTTCATCATACTAATCCGTATTCTGCCACTTTCTGGTAACACACGTAAATTCAAGATTCATACACGTATGGATGACGACGACTTCATTAGTCACACTTGTTCGGGAACTCTGTCTCCCGGATTGTTATTTGCCAACGTTTCAACTTACTATCGGTTTCCCACTGGTGTTTCTTACTATCTACTTTTTGGTGTTACTACCATCACTACTCTAGGTGAGTATCGTCATCAACATTTATCACTACGGTTGCGTGCTACTCGTTATCATGACTCGTTACTCTTTTCATACCTGAATACATTATTGTCTGACTCGAACCGCATTGACGTGAACAAACATTTATACACTTCCCTCGGGGAACGCTTCTTTAGAGTTGTAGAAATTCTTTCGATTTAATACGAGTCACGTTTGAGACGTCATTACACTTTGTTCATTCTAGATCTTCACAGTTACACGAACTTGATGTTATGGAGTGATGTGGGAATGGAGGTATGAGTTAGCGTAATATAACGACACTCGATCAACGTGGTTATATTACGGTAAGCCATACCAAAGTTCTAATGACTCGTGATGGTGATTGGACTCGATCAACCTAATCACCACCATGTGCCATGTACATGACTTCATTTTTCTTGTTTGAATATCCAAAAACTCCGAGAATGTTGATAACAACCATACCAGGGACACATCTTCGATTATTGTCGAACCATACCCATGCTTCCGAAGGAATGACAAATTCTTTCATTTTCAAACATATGTTACACGTGTATACTATCTCGTTTTCCCACAGTTTTACCGACGAACTATGATATGCTTGTTATGCTCATATCGAGGCGGAAACTTCTCCCGCATTACACTCGTACTTTCGTATAAAGAAACCTTCTACCTAAATTCTCAATGGAGAGAGAGACTCTTCACACTATACAAGCATTCGCCACGAGGGTGAATAGTCCTAACGAACATTTTCGAAAATCGATAAATCTTCCGCGGTGCGAATTTCTTGAGAAACTTGTTCTATCTAACGTTTTCAAGTCCTAACAAACCTTTTCAAATATACCTTAAAGAAATGTACCTCTTTTTGGATCGAGATTCTCATTTCACTTCTAGATTTCGGAGTGCCTTACAAAAAGCCTCAGGACCACGCTTAAACATGAGTACAACACATCAACCACAACCCGACGGACCGAGCAAACATATGATTCAAACTTTGGAAACCGCGTAACGTTAAAAGTCGCACCTTGAAAAGGTGTAGTCCGTTTCGGAAACGTAGAAAGCTAAATCCGCGATATTTTTAGTCCTTTTGAAATTTTGGGGTGTGTTGTGCCTGTTGATTACCGCTTCGAACTTCCGACTCAAACAAATTCCGTTCATCCTACATTCTGTGTATCAAACTTAAAGGCGTGTCTTGCGAGACAAGAACTTGTTATCCTCTTCGATGAACTTACTATCAACGATAAACCTCACTTCCAAGGAGGACCGGTTGAAACTATAAATCATGGAACCAAACTTTAAACCAACGTAAAATCGTGATTGTCGAAGTTCGTTGAAATACCCGAGGGAGTACCTTCACTTATTTGTAGAACCGACAACGCAAGATCTCGAGGAAGAAACAACGACTACTACTTCCAACTAAATTTCGGGACAAAATTTCTTTTAAGGTGTAGGTAATGTAACATCCCGCGTTTTTCCGTTAAATTTATTTTTAACACTATCTTTTTTTTTAAATAATACCTTTCGTTATTTAAATTCGTAGTTTCCGTTGACCAACGTTCTTAATTTTTCCGTTATTTAATTATAACATCACTCGTTTACTCGAGCGTTTTTAAAATATTCGTTTGATTATGAAAGGACCCGTCCTAATCCATCCGGACGAAGTCCATATCGATTATAAACGATTCACAACAGTTGATTACATCGCGAGGTACTTGACCTCTATATGATACATTTTACAAACATTGCATTCGTTTTGAAAAGACAATCTTTCATTACATCTAAAGTTAACAGACATGCATACCATTTCATAATATATTCAACTATAATTGACTTAATAAAGATCTTGATAAACTCAACGACTCAAATGCAACGTCTTTTGAAATATGTCATGAATGACTCCAAGTAATATCTTTTAAATGATCAAATGCACAGCGGAAGATTTCTTTCGTACCTGAGAATAAACATGCTTTAAAGTGTCAACCAAAAGGTTAGTGAGTTCATTAGTTTATCATAAATAATCATTTCATAAATTTAATAGACCACAAGATTTCATATTTCCATTTCTCATAAACATACGTCCCATGCATAGAGACAAAAAAAATATCATTCATATGGATTGAACACCTGGTAACCGACATTCAAAATATGTATATAAGAACATCCCCATCATTCCAGGATCCTCCTTCGGACATGATATAAATTTCGAAGTACTAAAGCATCCGGTACTTTGGATGGGGCTTGTTGGGCCCGATAGATCTATCTTTAGAGTTCGCGTCAATTAAGGTGTCTGTTCCCTAATTCTTAGATTACCAGACTTAATAAAAAGGGGCATATTCGATTTCGATAATTCAACCATATAATGTAGTTTTGATTTACTCGTGTCTATTTCGTAAAACAGTTATAAAAGCAGCGCATGTATTCTCAGTCCCAAAAATGTAAAGAGTAAAAGGGAATCAAATAAACTCACCTAATGTATTTTGTAGTAAAAATACATAGAACGACATTGAACATGTGTAAAGTTGACCTCGGATTCACGAACCTATATCATTTGTATTTTTATCAATGCATTTAATGGATCACATAATTTCCTTTATTAGTATGTATTATTTATATATATAATTTTAGTTATATAGAATTTATATTAAGTTCTATTAAAAATAAATACTCATATTATATCTTAAATTATATGTTATATATATATATTTACGTTGTATATATATTTAAAATGTTTTAATACCTATATATTTAGTTATATTAGTATATATATATATATATATATATATATATATATATATATATATATATATATATATATATATATATATATATATATATATATATATATATATATATATATATATATATTATATGGTTGGTATTATATCAAAACAAATCATTAGTTTGATCTATATAATTAATTATGTAAATAATGTTAATATGTTTGATATATAGTATATAAACTATTAATATAATTATAATATATATGTATTAAGTATATTTTAGGTAAAAAATATTTATCTGTAACAAAAATGATAGTTTTGATAATAATGATTTACTAATAATAATAATAATGATAAAGATAATAATTTTTAACAATAATGCTAGTAATAATAAAATTGATATCAATAATAAAAATAAAAATGATAATAATAGTAGAAAAATAATAATAACTTTACTAATAATGATAATAATAATGATATTAATACTAGTAATACATTTTTAAATAATAATGATATTAATAATAATAATAATAATAATATTAATACTTATAATACTTGATACTAATATTTATTATGATCGATAGTAATATTAACCATATACAACAATAATTATTAATAATAACAATAATAATAGAAATAAAAATAATAGTAATAATAATAATAACTACCTTAATGTGAGGAGCTTCAAAAATAAATAAATAAATTGCTTGCGCTCAGGCTCGAACCCCCAACCTCTCGCTAACCCACAATCACCACTAACCATTCAACTGTCTGTTACATTGCTTGATTTACTCACGCCCAAAATTCTTTTAACCTTACATCCATGCTTCCCTCTCCATCTTAGGTCCAAGTTTCACATCGGCCCAACTAGTAAATTCGGCCCAACAATTAAATTTGATTTCGCCCCAGCAGCAATTAAGATTTGACAAACCCAAGTTCAATTAAACAGAAAAAAATGCTGTAGGTAGGGATTGAACCCACGACCTCCTGTTCAACACCCACACCCCTAACCCTTCCTCTACGTAATACTTTCTGTTTTGATTCTCGTTTATATTCTACTTAACCTATTCTTCTCGGCCCAATGTCATAACCAAAAGCCCAAAGATATGATAAGCCTACTAAGGATTATGATCTACAACCCACAAATCCAAATAAAGAACTCGGCCAATGATTAATTAAGTAGGCAATGAGATCGAGCTGTAAAGCAACTCATGACTTAACATCAATACTTTCATTATTGCTTTCATCTTCCACTAAAAATACATCATCATAAAAATATATATTGCATCATAAAGTAGTCTCATTTTGGTATGGCCACACTTCAATCCTAGTCACCCTAGCATTCTTTCTGTTTCTAATTCATTACGGTACAAACAAGAAAATATAAATATAAGTCTCGACCCACAGAACTAAATGGACGTCCCAAATGAATTTGTGATTTGTTAAATGTCTTCATGATTTAATAGTTGAAGTGGAGTTTGATTAAAATAGAAAGCTTTACCTAATCACAGGAAAACAACACACATCCCTTTTATCTTTGTGTTTTTGGTCGGCCATCCAGAAAAAAAAAAGAACAGCATCCAATAGTTGTTTTGCATTGCTATCATTGTTTGCAAACATCAAATTCTAGTTTATAGTTATCGCGAATTAAGAAGTAGATTAGCAGCAACGATAGGAGTCAGCGAGTGGGGTCTTCGAACAGTTTAGCAAGAACTGAATAGTAACGAATATTTCTTGGTCATGTTGTGGAGTTTCAGGTGATGATGTGGCTGATGTTCGTCTAAACAGAAATATATATATATATATATATATATATATATATATATATATATATATATATATATATATATATATATATATATATATATATATATATATATATATATATATATATATATATATAGTGAGGACCAGTGGTGCAAAGGTGGCGATGGTTCTTGGTTTGAATAGGAAGAAGAAAACGAAGGACACCCTTAGATGTTGGCTTGGTTGTTCACGACGATGGAAGTGGTGGCCAAATAGGAGGAAGAACAAAGTAGTTTTGAACTTTATTTCGGAATTTTGATATCTTTCTTCTGTTCTCTCTCGAATTATATCGTAAGGAAATTCATTTAGATATTAAAGGACATAATTACAGCTAACGTAATTCAATTGCTTTTGTTTTGTAGTTTAATCGGCTCGACAAGTAGTACACAAGCATTATTCGCTCAGGTACAGAAATATAATAAAAGAATTAAAAGCTGAATTCGATAGTTACAGATTTTTGGAATGATCTGATTTGGAAGTCAATCTATGCTCTATTCAAAAATAGAGAGATAGTGACTTAGAACTGAATCGTACAAGGTTCCTGTGGTTGATTTCCAATCAATATGTTTCCATTTGAATTATTAACTAATAATTATAAATGTATTAATAAAAATACTAATAATAATAATGGAATTAATTATATTATTAACAATATTAATATTAAAAAATAAGGTATAATAATAAATGCTTGATGAATCATAATTTTTAAAAAATTTTAGTAACTTTGTTAATAATGCAAATTTTAATGATAAATAATATTGATAAAGATAATAATAATAATAATATTAATGTTAAAAATGATAATATGGTAACATTATTAATAAACAAGATTGAAAAAAATATAATAATAATCATAATAATAATATTAATAATAATAACTTTATTATAACAACCTACATGTATCAAATCTGATATTAATATTAACAATTACTAATTATATTAATAGTGAAAGTAATAATAATATTTATCTAGCAACTATATTTTAACTTGGTATTTAATTCAATAATACTACCTATTATTAATTATGTAATAATTATATTGATTATTTATTATTTACATATTTTGTTTATATTCCAATATACATATAATAATAATTATGTGCATAATTCATATATGTTTAAGTATATAGATTCTCATTATAAATTTATTTTACATATTTAATTTTACTGATTAATTTGTACTTTATTATTTCCCATTATTATTTATACACACACACACACACACACACACACACACATATATATATATATATATATATATATATATATATATATATATATATATATATATATATATATATATATATATATATATATATATATATATATATATATATATATATATATATATATATATATATATATATATATATATATATTAACAACAATTGTTTGTGAATCGTCGAGAATGGTCAAAGGTCAAATGTATGCATGAACACAGTTCAAAGTTTTTGAGACTCAGTCGAACATACTTTGATTATCGTGTCAGAATTATAATAAGATTAAGTTTAAATTTGGTCAGAAATTCCCGGGTCATCACAGTACCTACCCGTTAAAAAATTTCGTCCCGAAATTTGAGTGAGGTGGTCATGGCTAACAATAAAAAATGTTTTCATGACAAATATGAGTTGATAACTTGAATTTTATCATTATTGAGTAATATGGAATAAAATAATTCGATTATTCGAAGGGTACGAATGAAGCTATCACCAAAGAGTGAAATAGGAAAGTAAGGTTTCATCTTAACTTTTGACAGAGTCAGGGTTGAATTCTGGAATTCGAGGGATTTAAAAGAAAATCTTGGAAATTTATAAGATCTGATTCTTCGGCGAATAAGGAAATTAAGATCTCTCTATTAAATACGGTGATCTGCTTCGATCACACTGTCTGATATTTCCATTATAAATTAAGCTCTTCCATTCCATTAGTTTTCACCACTTCTATACTAAATTCCCAACTTCAAAAGGTTTGTGAAAATGCTTAACCCTGTTCTGATCCTTGTTCTTATTGTAACTATCGCAATGATCGTTCTTGTTTTCCAACTTCCACCAGAGGAGTCTGCTTTCTTCTACTTTGCCCTCGGGTTTATAATGTTTTTAATTCTCCCGTGTCTTTATGTTGCGATAAACATTGATATACATGGTTTGTAATTTGTGTGTTGTTATCGGGCTTTATATTCTCCCTTATATTTCAAAGCTCTATGCTTTTGTTTTCTCTTCCTGACTTCAAGTCAAGCGAATAATGGTCCAGAATTTGTAGATATAGAGTTTCGAATGATTATAATGTTCAAAGCAGGAAGGAACATGATAGCATGATTTTGATTTTCAAATTTATCAACATCACGGAAGATAGAACCATCAAGAATACATTTTCTTGATTTGTTCAGGAGTTAAGTAGAATGGATGAGTTATGTGACATGGCACATGATGACGTTATGATCTGTGAATCATCACGTCCCATTAGAAACTCAGCATGCCTTACTGTAATATAATCACGTTGATCAAGTGTCATTATATTATACTAACTCATGCATCAGTTCCCAACATTACTTCAATAACATTCATGTTTTAAGCTCTAAAGTTTACAGAATATAGAAACTAACAGTTTCTATATGATGTAACACTGATAGCACGAAGAGATTAATGATTTCAGATAAGAATAGTTATAAAAATATCTCCAAAAATATGGAGGATATTTATAATGAAAGATACGATAATATCTCGGAATATCTAAGATCAAAGGATGATAGAAACTATTATCTGCAAGGGTTTAGAGTAAGGAGCAAGATATTCACTAAAGACTTTAGCAGATATTGAATCATTTGAATTCTTTGAAGTCAAACTTATTCTTTGTGATTTCTCCACGGCTTTCTTCCTAGTTTCGCATAATCTGCTTTTCGGTACTAAATTTTCTATTGAATGTTTCCAATATAATGATACACAGGAAGCACAAGGAGGTATATAATTTCTGACGAGAATATTTATGAAAATATCCTCAGAAATATCGAAGATATTGATGATGATATTTTGGAATTTCTAAGTTCGATGGTTGATGGAGAAAGATTTTCCGAAAGATTTTAACATGACTTTGGAGCAAGATATTCTCTAAAGATTTCAATGGATCCAGAATTACCTGAATTCTTTGAATATAGGGTTTGGTCCTTGTATTTGTCCTTGGTCTCCTTCATGGGTAGCTCAATCTATTTTTCAATACCCAATTTTCTATCGAGCGTTCCTAACACTCCTTTCTTTATCATCAAACTTTTGGTCGTTTAGACCATCTACCATTTTTTTGTTTCCTCTGCATTTAATGCTATGATATCTGAATCATCGGTTATTAATCCGAGGTGATTTCAGAAAAATTGTATTTTTAGATGATTAAACGCTGATGGTAATATGGTGGAATATGAAAGGTTCCCTGGTAACAATAAAAGAGCACGCGTATATATCAACGTTATAATAAGGTTGTTTCGTACGAAAAGTCGAAGTTATCTTGTTGGAGCTGTGACAAAACTGGCTATCTCGAACAGCAGATGCAAATTTATTTTCGGTAATAATAACGCTAAAGGAATTAGCACAGCTACGTGTTAAACATTTACTCAGGTTCCGAGTGTTTTCAGGTGCATAACTATATGCATCAATCTTTTATCCCGTAAATGAAGTGCGGTTGGTTCATCCTATCGATTGAGGTGTTTTCAAGAATAATAAAAGCTTTGAACGCAGATTGTAATCGTCAAGATACAATTGAAGTTTAGAATGAAATCAAGTGGCAAACTTGAAGAATTGTTTAGTTTCATATGTTATAAACAATATTTTAATTCATTTTTATTTGTCCAATCTTATTAGTCCACAGTCAATAGGCCACAATTAACAGTCCAATAATTTATATATTGTTTAATATATAATATTCGAATTAATTAATATGTATCGTGACCCGTATTTGTCTCAGACTCGATCACAACTCAAAGTATATATATTATTATAGAATCAATCTCAACCCTGTATAGAGAACTCGATCATTACTGCATATAGAGTGTCTATGGTGATTCCAAATAATATATATAGATGCGTCGATATGATATGTCAAAACCTTGTATACGTGTCCCGATATTTAAAGTGCGTAAAATAAATAACATAAATTAAATAATGATAAATAAAGTGCATAAAGTAAATAACATAAATTAAATAACAATAAATAAAATTGCGAGAATTAAATTGCAATAAAATAAATTGCGATAATTAAATTGCGATAAATAAAATGTAATACAGAATTAACAGTTAGCTAGGATTTTGTTAGCGTGGATTCTTAACAAAATTTATTATTGTTAATTAGTCTGTTTCTAATCAATTTTTATTGTGTCCATTATTTCTTCATTATGCCACTTGTTGGATTCTGATAGGTCAAAATCCAAATATGAAATTGAATTTGAATGAAAATAGTTATTCTTTGGTGAACGGATACGTATCTCGATGGTTGTAAATAGGATAGTGAATAACTGTTGAATCAGATTCGAAGAATATACAGTGTAACTTATTAATGTGAAATCTAAATATTCCTCGGGTATTACCTACCCGTTAAAATATTTTCACCATTAACAGTTTGTACAAGAGAATTTTTAATTACAATCTTTATGAAAACATATATACATATATATTTTCTTCAGATGTATTCATGGATTTATTGAGTTAATATGATATTAAACTCATTTGCTTTTCGGTTGGAACTAGAATAAATAATCTCTAAAACTTTAGAGATTACATATTCGCCATATCGAACGAAGATAAATGAGGTAGAACGATACGTAGAACGAAGATCATAATCAAGGTACATATGATGATATTGAAGCATGGATTGTTGATGGTACTGGTGCTGTTATTGATTGTACTGTTGGTGCCGGTGATGTTGCTGAAGCTGGTACATTTTGCACCATATTCTCCGAATTGATTATTCAAGCGCGAAGTTCGTTGACTTATTACTCCAGGATGATTGTCGGTCAGAACGAGCGGATGAATAAGGTTCAGAATTGTGGATAGAATATGATCTTGTCAAGTTACCCTGGAAATGAGACTGAAAATGGTGTCTCGAACAGGTTCACCGGTAAACGCTTCAGGTTCATTGTTAAGAGGTGAATTCGGTTGGTGGAAGGGGTTGCCTTCTGCACGTTTCCATTAATTAAGTCAACTACGAACCCATCAGATGAATTGATAATGGCTGATTGGTTGATTCATGCCGATGACGCTGTTTTCGGAGCTTAGGTGAACATCTATGTCGGAATAGCTGTCGGAATAACTATCGGAATAGCTATCGGAATCTGAGGGACTCGAACTGGTTGCAGGATTCATCTCGTACGATCAGATGAAGGATTTTCGATAAGAAATAGATTATAGGATGTAGATTAGTACCCTGCAATACATAATTTACATATACATATATAATACTAAAATCCCATAAGTTACGGAGGAATCTACGGAAGTTGTCAGGCAAAGTTATAGTAATAGATACGCTAAGATATGAAGTAGCAGATACGCTAAGATATGAATTTTGTCTATACACTATTCATGCAGTCAATGCAGTAAAACGTGTCTAGACTAAGAATAATAAACAAGTGATTCTCTAAGAATGATAAGCAGGTATTTTTTGACATAAAATGATAAGCAAAACTTTTGATATGCAGACACGGTCGAAGTCCAGACTCAATAATGCATCCTAATGACTTATCAGTTAGACACACTAATGCAGACATGGTTCGCTAAGACCACCGCTCTGATACCAACTGAAAGGACCCGTCCTAATTCATTCGGACGAAGTCCATATCGATTATAAACGATTCACAACAGTTGATTACATCGCGATGTACTTGACCTCTATATGATACATTTTACAAACATTGCTTTCGTTTTGAAAAGACAATCTTTCATTACATCTAAAGTTAACAGACATGCATACCATTTCATAATATATTCAACTATAATTGACTTAATAAAGATCTTGATAAACTCAACGACTCAAATGCAACGTCTTTTGAAATATGTCATGAATGACTCCAAGTAATATCTTTTAAATGATCAAATGCACAGCGGAAGATTTCTTTCGTACCTGAGAATAAACATGCTTTAAAGTGTCAACCAAAAGGTTGGTGAGTTCATTAGTTTATCATAAATAATCATTTCATAAATTTAATAGACCACAAGATTTCATATTTCCATTTCTCATAAACATACGTCCCATGCATAGAGACAAAAAAAATATCATTCATATGGATTGAACACCTGGTAACAGACATTCACAATATGTATATAAGAACATCCCCATCATTCCGGGATCCTCCTTCGGACATGATATAAATTTCGAAGTACTAAAGCATCCGGTACTTTGGATGGGGCTTGTTGGGCCCGATAGATCTATCTTTAGAGTTCGCGTCAATTAGGGTGTCTGTTCCCTAATTCTTAGATTACCAGACTTAATAAAAAGGGGCATATTCGATTTCAATAATTCAACCATATAATGTAGTTTTGATTTACTCGTGTCTATTTCGTAAAACAGTTATAAAAGCAGCACATGTATTCTCAGTCCCAAAAATGTAAAGAGTAAAAGGGAATTAAATAAACTCACCTAATGTATTTTGTAGTAAAAATACATAGAACGACATTGAACATGTGTAAAGTTGACCTCGGATTCACGAACCTATATCATTTGTATTTTTATCAATGCATTTAATGGATCACATAATTTCCTTTATTAGTATGTATTATTTATATATATAATTTTAGTTATATAGAATTTATATTAAGTTCTATTAAAAATAAATACTCATATTATATCTTAAATTATATGTTATATATATATATTTACGTTGTATATATATTTAAAATGTTTTAATACCTATATATTTAGTTATATTAGTGTATATATATATATATATATATATATATATATATATATATATATATATATATATATATATGGTTGGTATTATATCAAAACAAATCATTAGTTTGATCTATATAATTAATTATGTAAATAATGTTAATATGTTTGATATATAGTATATAAACTATTAATATAATTATAATATATATGTATCAAGTATATTTTAGGTAAAAAATATTTATCTGTAACAAAAATGATAGTTTTGATAATAATAATTTACTAATAATAATAATAATAATGATAAAGATAATAATTTTTAACAATAATGCTAGTAATAATAAAACTGATATCAATAATAAAAATAAAAATGATAATAATAGTAGAAAAATAATAATAACTTTACTAATAATGATAATAATAATGATATTAATACTAGTAATACATTTTTAAATAATAATGATATTAATAATAATAATAATAATAATAATATTAATACTTATAATACTTGATACTAATATTTATTATGATCGATAGTAATATTAACCATATACAACAATAATTATTAATAATAACAATAATAATAGAAATAAAAATAATAGTAATAATAATAATAACTACCTTAATGTGAGGAGCTTCAAAAATAAATAAATAAATTGCTTGCGCTCAGGCTCGAATCCCCAACCTCTCGCTAACCCACAATCACCACTAACCATCCAACTGTCTGTTACATTGCTTGATTTACTCACGCCCAAAATTCTTTTAACCTTACATCCATGCTTCCCTCTCCATCTTAGGTCCAAGTTTCACATCGGCCCAACTAGTAAATTCGGCCCAACAATTAAATTTGATTTCGGCCCAGCAACAATTAAGATTTGACAAACCCAAGTTCAATTAAACAGAAAAAATGCTGTAGGTAGGGATTGAACCCACGACCTCCTGTTCAACACCCACACCCCTAACCCTTCCTCTACGTAATACTTTCTGTTTTGATTCTCGTTTATATTCTACTTAACGTATTCTTCTCGGCCCAATGTCATAACCAAAAGCCTAAAGATATGATAAGCCTACTAAGGATTATGATCTACAACCCACAAATCTAAATAAAGAACTCGGCCAATGATTAATTAAGTAGGCAATGAGATCGAGCTGTAAAGCAACTCATGACTTAACATCAATACTTTCATTATTGCTTTCATCTTCCACTAAAAATACATCATCATAAAAATATATATTGCATCATAAAGTAGTCTCATTTTGGTATGGCCACACTTCAATCCTAGTCACCCTAGCATTCTTTCTGTTTCTAATTCATTACGGTACAAACAAGAAAATATAAATATAAGTCTCGGCCCACAGAACTAAATGGACGTCCCAAATGAATTTGTGATTTGTTAAATGTCTTCATGATTTAACAGTTGAAGTGGAGTTTGATTAAAATAGAAAGCTTTACCTAATCACAGGAAAACAACACACATCCCTTTTATCTTTGTGTTTTTGGTCGGCCATCCAGAAAAAAAAAAGAACAGCATCCAATAGTTGTTTTGCATTGCTATCATTGTTTGCAAACATCAAATTCTAGTTTATAGTTATCGCGAATTAAGAAGTAGATTAGCAGCAACGATAGGAGTCAGCGAGTGGGGTCTTCGAACAGTTTAGCAAGAACTGAATAGTAACGAATATTTCTTGGTCATGTTGTGGAGTTTCAGGTGATGATGTGGCTGATGTTCGTCTAAACAGAAATATATATATATATATATATATATATATATATATATATATATATATATATATATATATATATATATATATATATATATATATATATATATATATATATATATATATATATATATATATATATATATAGTGAGGACCAGTGGTGCAAAGGTGGCGATGGTTCTTGGTTTGAATAGGAAGAAGAAAAAGAAGGACACCCTTAGATGTTGGCTTGGTTGTTCACGACGATGGAAGTGGTGGCCAAATAGGAGGAAGAACAAAGTAGTTTTGAACTTTATTTTGGAATTTTGATATCTTTCTTCTGTTCTCTCTCGAATTATATCGTAAGGAAATTCATTTAGATATTAAAGGACATAATTACTGCTAACGTAATTCAATTGCTTTTGTTTTGTAGTTTAATCGGCTCGACAAGTAGTACACAAGCATTATTCGCTCAGGTACAGAAATATAATAAAAGAATTAAAATCTGAATTCGATAGTTACAGATTTTTGGAATGATCTGATTTGGAAGTCAATCTATGCTCTATTCAAAAATAGAGAGATAGTGACTTAGAACTGAATCGTACAAGGTTCCTGTGGTTGATTTCCAATCAATATGTTTCCATTTGAATTATTAACTAATAATTATAAATGTATTAATAAAAATACTAATAATAATAATGGAATTAATTATATTATTAACAATATTAATATTCAAAAATAAGGTATAATAATAAATGCTTGATGAATCATAATTTTTAATAATTTTTAGTAACTTTGTTAATAATGCAAATTTTAATGATAAATAATATTGATAAAGATAATAATAATAATAATAATATTAATGATAAAAATGATAATATGGTAACATTATTAATAAACAAGATTGAAAAAAAAATAATAATAATCATAATAATAACTTTATTATAACAACCTACATGTATCAAATCTGATATTAATATTAACAATTACTAATTATATTAATAGTGAAAGTAATAATAATATTTATCTAGCAACTATATTTTAACTTGTTATTTAATTCAATAATACTACCTATTATTAATTATGTAATAATTATATTGATTATTTATTATTTACATATTTTGTTTATATTCCAATATACATATAATAATAATTATGTGCATAATTCATATATGTTTATGTATATAGATTCTCATTATAAATTTATTTTACATATTTAATTTTACTGATTAATTTGTACTTTATTATTTCCCATTATTATTTATACACATACACACACACACACACACACATATATATATATATATATATATATATATATATATATATATATATATATATATATATATATATATATATATATTAACAACAATTGTTTGTGAATCGTCGAGAATGGTCAAAGGTCAAATGTATGCATGAACACAGTTCAAAGTTTTTGAGACTCAGTCGAACATACTTTGATTATCGTGTCAGAATTATAATAAGATTAAGTTTAAATTTGGTCGGAAATTCCCGGGTCATCACAGATTAATTCCCGCACCCGCTTTGAAACTTGAGGGACCGAGGTTGCCAAGTGGGCACACTAGTTGACTAGGTCAACTAGTCAACCCACCTTATCCATCCATTCATTTCACCTCCCACCTTCTTCCTCTTTTCTCTCTACTTCCCTTTCATGAACTCAAACACCCATCTTCATAAAATCATCATCTAAATCCGGATCGAGAAGCAAACTTCAAAACAAAATTACATTTTCGTGATCCTCTCTTCATCCTCTACATTTTGGTACCAATTTCTTCACATTTGGGTAACATTTCTAAAACTCTAGATTTTCTCTAAATTCGTTTTATATACTTAAAATGGTGTTAGTTAGTGTCTATGGCTCGTGAATAACATGAATATATGTTTTGTTTGTTCGATTTGTTGATCTGAGTAACTAGTTTGAACACTTGAAAATGGGTTTGCTTAATCTTTGATTTTGGAAGATTAAAGGTTGTTAAATTGTTAAAGTTCATGTTTTAATTGTGTTACTAGTATCACTAGCTTCAATTTGACGTGTAGGTTGTTTTAGAAAACTTCATAAACTTGATTATTGGTTTTGGTAGATTTGGGTTAGGGTTTGATGAACTTGAAATGAACTTTTGATGCTTTGAATGACATGAAATGTTATTTGTAAGTGTTAGGTTGTATTGTATGCTTGATCACCTTCGAAACGGCATATCATTCATATAAATTGGTTGCCGAATCATCGAATTTCATTTATGAACTTGAGTGCATTTAATGAGAAGCTTTGAATGTGATTTTGGTTGTTGTAAAAGTAAATGTGATGGATGAAATGTGTTTAGTTGTTTTCCTTGTCAAAATACCTTTCCGATGATATAAGATACATGCTTTGGTTGTTTGCGGGTCATAAATGGTGATTGGTTGAAGTTAGGTTCGTGCATAAAACTTAAAAACTGCGAGAATTCTCTGCACAGGTAATGGCGCGGCGCGCCATATACCCGCGCGGCGCGCTAAAGTGGTCTGTCCAACTTTTTCGATTTTTGAATAATGTTTGCTATGCTACGCACCTCCGATTCACATGTAACTTGTTCTAACATGCTCATATATGATTAAAAACCTCATAAAAATAGTTCGGGACCCGACCCGAACATGTTGACTTTTCGTTGACTTTGACCGACCGAAGTTCGACTTTTTGTCAAACTTAACCAAATGATTGTGCAATCTTCCTAACTTGTTTCTATACTTGTATCTTGCATGAAACTTGACAAATTGATTCACATGCTATATTTAATCGAGTCGTAACGAGCCATAGGACTAATTGAATACATTTCGCCCGACCTTGTGACGTAACCGGTTAATTAATACAACTTACTTGTTTAGGTCAAGGCTAAGCAAGTATTATGCACACATTACTTTGTGAAGTACTTTTCATACGTGCACTCAAGGTGAGATCATAGTCCCATCTTTCAAACAACTTTTATGCTTTAAACTATGGGATGAGAAACATATACGTATCATACTTTTATACATTGAACACAAGTACGAAAACGAACATTCCACGTACGGGTTTGAACAAAAAGCCTCAATTCAATTATCATTAGTTACACTTGCAGGGTGTAAACGTGAACTTATATTATGTGATCACATGGGCTTGACGAGCCTCATTCGGACGGTTCGCTACCGTTAGCGGATGAAATATATTTTCGGGTCTAGTGTATGTTCTAACACTACGCAAAGGGTGCAAAACAGTTAAGTTTGATAATTGGGTGCCCGGGATACAAACAACAACTTTGGAATGCAAATGATTTTGATAATCATCTTATACTAAATCTTGTGGTTCAAATACAACGTTTACTAAAACACCTATGATTTCACCAACATTTTTCGTTGACAGTTTTCTATATGTTTCTCAGGTTCATACTTGGCTATTTGATACATGCTTCCGCATACACTCATACTTGCTTGGAGTCAAGCATGCATGCATACACTCTGATTTCTTGCTTGGGGTCAAGCATACATACATTCATACGCTAGTGATAGCACCTTTGGATTCAAACATATTGTTTACATACTTACGCTATTTATAGCAACCGCGATTTTAAACTAATTATGTCGCAAGTTACCTCATTTATAATTTATACTTTTGCAAACTTAAAATTTTTGTCGAACGGTTTTGTAAACTAAACTTTGCAAGCATGATACGTTTCAAAAGAATGCGACATAATTTTGGTCAAACGAGTCTCATATAGGGACTACGACCACGTTTCGGGACCTCAGTTAGCGACGCCGTCAATGACGATTTTGGTCGGGTCGCCACATTATTAATGTTAATGTTAATACTAATATTAATATATGTATTATATGTAAATATAAAAGTTGAAACTGGTAACTTGTTATATCATAATTATTATTTGTATTATCAGTAGATATTATTATCATTAAAAATCATTATTTTTATTATTATCATTAATGATATTATCATTATTATTTTTATTATTATTATTATTATTAATGATATTAATATTAGTATAATTAATAAAATTATTGAATTATTGGTATTATTAGAATTATTACTTATATGTATATAATGGTTATTAAAATTGATTATATACTTTATAAGTACTGATATAAATATATAACAGATAAAATAAATAAATACAGTTATACAAATACAGATTTATATAAATACAAATATATACATATAAATTTCAGTTTTATATATATATATATATATATATATATATATATATATATATATATTTATATATATTTATATATATATAAATATATTTAAACAAATATATAAATAGATATATAAAATCAAATATACATAAATTGAATACAATTATATATACAGCTATTTATATATACGATTATATACATATATATACAAATGGTACGTATTCTGTTAGATATCACAATCACATTCAAATTATTTATCTGATTTTAGAATCTTTAAGTTGTACGAAATCAACAGAAAATTATATCTGTTTGCATTTTTCTTCATCTTCTTTTCAAAACGTACTACTGGTCGATTCAATCAAGCTACAAAACAAACACTAATTGATTCAATTACACTGTATTTATATCTATATACCTCTATATAACACTTTGCAATCTCAATTCGAATTAAATCAGAAAAATCATACTAAAGTTCATGAAAACAGACGCAGTATCTCCGTTCTTCATTATTTTTGTCAATTCATCGAATTTGAGTCTTATTTTAAAGTCTAATAATGCAAATTTCTAAGAAATCCTTCGTTTAAACTATCTGTAAAGTTTCAAGGTCCAACTTTTCCTATCGACCTCTAATTTCCGAGTCAAACTTCTAAATTCAAAAAGTCAACTTTTGTTCATCAGTCAAATTCGAAATCTCCGTTTTGTTTCCAGTTAAATTGATGATGTGTAAAGCATCTAGGATTAATTTTAAACATATTTCATGTACAAATCTTTGTCTAAAATGTCCTAGAATTTGAAAATGGATTTAGAGATCATCGTGTTCTTCAGAAACTGTTACAGCTCGATATTCTTCTATTTTCCTATTTTAAATTAATGTAATCACACTCTGAAGAATGTTTCTATTTAAATTTCACTATCTAATCTATTTGTTATGATTTTCATTTGGTCATTGGTCACCTGGAATTTTTGATTTAGAAGAAGAAGGGAAAATTTAAACATAAAACGGGTTTAGTAAATTAGGAGTTGGAATAATTACAGAAAAACAAAATAGATCAATTGGGGACATGGGTGATAACCGAGAGGTCTCAGGTTCGAGGCCGGGCAGTGGCATTTTTTTTGGAACTTGTTATCTTCAAAGGTTGTAATCTAATTCTTTTATTATTATTATTATTATTATTATTATTATTATTATTATTATTATTATTATTATTATTATTATTATTATTATTATTATTATTATTATTATTATTATTATTATTATTATTATTATTAGTTTAGAACACTTATATTTAATAATACAAGTATTATTATTAAGATTCTCATTTACTATTAAGTATTATGATTATAGTTACAATTAGGAATAATATTATTATTATTATGATTACTAATTTATCATTGTAGCAATATTATTATTATTATTATTATTATTATTATTATTATTATTATTATTATTATTATTATTATTATTATTATTATTATTAGGATAATTATTTTTATTGTTATTATAAAAATAATACAAGTTATTATTATTTTCACTAATATTAGTATTAATATCATTGTTGTAATTATTAGTATTATTATTATTATTATTATTAGTATTATTATTATTATTATTAAAATAAGTACCATTTTTAACAAAATCGTTATTATTATTAGTATTATCATTATCAAGGAAGTTATTATTATTAGTAAATTATTATTATCCAAACTATCATTTTTTTTTACAGATAATTATTTTATACCTAAAATATACTTATTATATATACTATAATTATTGTAATAGTTTATATACCTATATATCAAACATATTAACCTTATTTATATAAATACTTATATGTAACAAACTATGATTTTTTTATATATTAATCATATATATATATATATATATATATATATATATATATATATATATATATATATATATATATATATATATATATATATATATATACATACATATACATATATTAAGATAACTAAATATATAGATATTAATCATTCTTATTACATATACAACACAAATATATATATATATATATATATATATATATATATATATATATATATATATATATATATATATATATATATATATATATATATATATATATAATATAATTTAAGATATAATATAAGTATTTAATGGAATTTGGTATAAACTACATATAACTAAAAACATATAAATAATATATACTAATAAAGGAATTTATGTGATTCCATTATATGTTTTAATAAATATACAATTGATATAGGTTCGTGATGTAGCGACCCGACCAAATCATGTTTGACGGCACCGACTACTTAGGTCCCGTTACGTGGTCATAAGTCTTTAACATGACGTTTGACCAAAATATGTCACATTCATTTCATAAGTAAAAGGATGTTTCAAGTTTACAAAAGTAGTTCAAAGACTAGTTACATTACAAAGTTTAACGTACGAATGAAACCTATGCGACACAATTTAAAGTAGTCAAAAGACGCTCCAACTATGCATGTATACTAAACATCCAAGTAAGTATCAAAAAGAGTGCGGAAGCATGTATCAAGTAGCGTTCAAGGACCTGAGAAAACATATAGAAAACTGTCAATGAAAATGTTGGTGAAATCATAGGTGTTTTAGTAAACGTTGCATTTGAACCACAAGGTTTAATATAATATGATTATCAAAATCATTTGCATTCCAAAGTTGTTATTTGTTTCGCGGGCACCCAATTATCAAACTTAACTGTTTTGCACCCTTTACGTAGTGTTAGAACATACACTAGACCCAAAAATATATTTCATCCGCTAACGGTAGCGAACCGTCCGAATGAGGCTCGTCAAGCCCATGTGATCACATAATATAAGTTCTCGTTTACACCCTGCAAGTGTAACTAATGATAATTGAATTGAGGATTTTTGTTCAAACCCGTATGTGGAATGTTCGTTTTCGTACTTGTGTTCAAAGTGTAAAAGCATGATACGTATATGTTTCTCATCCCATAGTTTAAAGCATAAAAGTTGTTTGAAAGATGGGACTATGATCTCACCTTGAGTGCACGTATGAAAAGTACTTCACAAAGTAACGTGTTCAAAGGACAATGCTAGTCTTGACCTAAACAAATAGGTCGTATCAATAACGATAAACACGATAGGTCAAAGATGTTCAATTAGTCCTATGGCTCGTTACGACTCGATTATGTAGCATGTGAATCAAATTGGCCAAGTTTCATGCAAGATACAAGTATAGAAACAAGTTAGAAAGATTGCATAATCATTTGGTTAAGTTTGACAAAAAGTCAAACTTTGATCGGTCAAAGTCAACGAAAAAGTCAACACGTTCGGGTCGGGTCCCGAACTATTTTTCTGAGGTTTTTATTCATATATAAGCATGTTAGAACAAGTTACATGTGAATCAGAGATCCATAGCATGCCACACATTTTTCGTATATTGGACAAGGCGGTCAGAATCAAACTACGCCTATTGTCGCGCCACGACAAAGGCTAGCCGCGCCACGGCGAATAGCGGGTGCTGGTACCTAGGCAGTCTCAATTGTCTAAGTCCCAAATCAACATTCAAACTAACACAAAACACAAACCGTAAACACTAAGAACTCGTATCTTATATCGTTGGAAAGGTAATTTGATAAGGAACACGACTAAGCACATTTCAACAACCAAAAATATCATTTGTAACAATCGACTTTCCAAAATAAATGATCAATTAATGTTCATCATAAATGCTCAAGTTCATAAATGCACAAAATAGGATTCGGGATTTAAATGCATACATATGACATGACATTTCGTAGATAATCAAGTATACAATCTAACTAACCATTTACCAACAACAATTCATGGCATTCAATTCCTCAAAAATACATTTCAAGTTCATCAAACCCTATCCCAAATTCACCAAAATCACTAATCAAGTTCATGAACTTTTCTAAAGCAACCTACACATCAAATTGAAGCTAGTGACACTAGGAACACATTTAATACTTGCACTTTAACATATCAACAACATTTAAGCAACCAAATCATCAATCAAACATACCAAACTTTCAAGTTCATGCTAGTTACCAAAAATAACAAGATCGAACATATAAATCATATATTCATGTTAGACTTGAGCCATAGACACTAATTAACAACTTTATAAGTTAAAAACATCAAGAACACAAAATCTAGCGATTTTAGAAAGTTACCCAAACTTGATGAAATCGGTATGAAATAGAAGAGGAAGTTGCAAGGATTCCAAATATGTAATTTGTTTTGATTGAAACTTGCTAGATGTGAGTTAGATGATGAATCTTGGAAATGGATAATTGAAAGAAAATATGGAAGTAGTGAAAGAAAAGAGAAATGAAAATGAAAAAGAAGGGAGGTGGGGTTGACTAGTCAAAAGCTAGTCACCTCCTTGGCACTTTGGTGAAACTAGTCCCTCGAGTTTCGTTGCGGGTGCGTGAATTACCTAAACGAGATATTTTTAAAAAAGCGTATTAACGAGGGATGTCATAAACATATAATGGAATTTAAATCATTAAACGGAAAAGTAAACGAAAAAAGGCGGGATGTTACATTACCTACTCCTTAAAAGAAATTTCGTCCCGAAATTTAAGTAGGCGTAGTAGTCGTTGTTTCTTCCTCGAAATCTTGCGTTTCCGGGACCGGGAATAAGTGAGGGTATTTCTTTTGCATTTGATCTTGTCTTTCCCAAGTAAACTCGGGTCCCCTTTTGGCGTTCCAACGGACTTTAACAATCGAAATTCGGCTTTGTTTCAAAGTCTTGACGGAGGTGTCCACAATTTCAACCAGTTCTTCCACAAAATGAAGTTTGTCATCAATAGTAAGTTCCTCGAGAGGGATGACGATATCGGGTTTGGCAAGACACTTTTTCAAGTTAGACACATGGAAGGTAGGATGAATGGAGCTCAATTAAGGTGGAAGATCTAAACGATAAGCAACGGTTCCAATACGCTCCAAGATTTCGAAAGGATCAATATACCGCGGATTTAGCTTCTCGCGTTTCCCAAAACAGATTACACCTTTCCAAGGTGCGACTTTTAACATTACTCGGTCACCGACTTGAAATTCGAGGTCGTTGCGTCTTTTGTCGGTGTAGCACTTTTGACGACTCCGGGCCGTCCGAAGCCTATCTCGGATTTGTATGATCTTCTCGGTGGTTTCGTGAATGAGTTCGGGTCCGGTGATTTGCACGTCGCCTACTTCGGCCCAACAAAGAGGTGAACGACATTTTTGGCCATATAATGCTTCAAAAAGGTGCGGCTTTTATACTCGCATGATAACTATTATTGTAAGAGAACTCGGCGAGAGGTAAGTGCTTGTCCCAAGCTTTTCCAAAATCGGCAACACAAACCCGTAACATGTCCTCTAAGGTTTGAATTGTGCGTTCACTTTGCCCATCGGTTTGAGGATGATATGCGGTACTCATGTCTAAACGCGTTCCCAACGCTTCTTGCAAGGTACGCCAAAATCTAGAAACAAAACGGCCATCTCGGTCGGAGATAATCGATAAAGGTACACCGTGTCGGGCTACGATCTCCTTAATGTAAAGTTGTGCAAGTTTCTCCATTTTGTCGGTTTCTTTCATAGCGAGAAAGTGTGCGGATTTGGTGAGACGGTCAACAATAACCCAAATGGTATCATAAAAGCCCGTTGTCTTTGGTAACTTGGTGATGTAGTCCATCGTTATTCTTTCCCACTTCCATTGCGGGATTTCGGGTTGTTGAAGTAACCCGGACGGTCTTTGGTATTCGGCTTTGACTTTGGAACATGTCAAACACTTGGCAACATAAGTAGCTACGTCCCTTTTGATGTTCGGCCACCAATATTGTTCTTTAAGGTCGTGGTACATCTTATTGGCACCGGGGTGAATCGAGTATCGTGACTTATGAGCTTCATCTAAAATAAGGTTTCGTAGGTCCCCATATCTAGGCACCCAAATCCTTCCGGCGTAATATCGGAGTCCGGTCTCCCTAATTTCGAATCGAGAGACGAGAATGTTCAAGAGCTCGTGTGAAACGTTTTCATCCTTGAGAGCCTCATCTTGGGCTACCCGAATTTGGCTATTAAGATTGGTATGGATGGTGATGTTTAAAGCTCGGACACGAAGAAGCACCGCTCTTTCTTTTCGACTTAAGGCATCAGCTACTACGTTTGCCTTCCTGGGATGGTAACGAAGCTCGCAATCGTAATCGTTTAAGGTTTCAATCCACCTTCGTTGTCTCATGTTTAGTTGCTTTTGATCGAAGATGTGTTGGAGAGTTTTGTGATCGGTAAAGATAGTACTCTTGGTTCCATAAAGATAGTGTCTCCACATTTTAAGTGCAAAGACAACAGCTCCGAGTTCAAGATCATGTGTCATGTAGTTTCGTTCATGAATTTTGAGTTGTCGAGAAGCATAAGAAATGACTTTCGTTCGTTGCATCAACACACACCCAAAACCATGTTTCGAGGTGTCACAGTACACAACAAAATCATCGTTGCCTTCGGGAAGTGACAAGATAGGAGCAGTGGTTAGCTTCGTTTTCAAGATTTGAAATGCGGATTCTTGTTCGGTTGCCCAAACGAATTTTCTTCCCTTATGAGTTAACGTGGTTAGAGGACGAGCGACCAAAGAGAAATCTTTGATGAATCTACGATAGTATCCGGTGAGACCCAAGAATTGACGAATGTGAGTAGGAGTAGTAGGAGTCTCCCATTTACTAATGGCTTCGATTTTTGATGGATCGAATTTAATACCTTGGTCACTTACAACATGACCAAGAAATTGAACTTCCTTCAACTAAAATTCACACTTAGAGAATTTGGCATAGAGTCGTTCTTATCTTAAAATTTCAAGCACAAGTCGGAGGTGTTCCTCGTGTTCTTCTTCACTTTTAGAATAAACCAAAATATCATCGATGAACACGATAACGAAGAGGTTCATAAGATCCATGAACACCGCCGGTGTGTTAGTGAGACCAAACGGCATGACAAGGAATTCATAACTACAATAACGAGTTCGGAAAGCGGTTTTGGAGACTTCTTCCCCCTTAACCCTTAATTGATGATAACCCGAGCCGAGATCAATTTTCGAATATACACAAGACCCTTGTAGTTGATCAAAGAGGTCATCGATGCGAGGAAGAGGATATCGGTTCTTAACTGTCAATTTGTTTAGTTCACGATAATCAATGCACATTCGTAGGGATACATCTTTCTTTTTAACAAACAAAATCGGAGCGCCCCAAGGTGAATGGCTAGGTTGGATAAAACTACGATCAAGTAGTTCTTGGATTTGACTTTGCAATTCTTGCATTTCGGATGGAGCGAGTCTATATGGTGCACGCGTTATGGGTGCGGCTCCCGAAATAAGATCGATTTGGAATTTAATCGGTCGATGAGGTGGAAGACCCGGCAATTCATCAGGAAATACATCGGAATTGTCACTAACAATTGGCACATCATCGATGTGCTTCTCATCGGGCTCGACTTTCTTAACGTGAGCAAGGATCGCAAAACAACCCTTACGGAGTAGTTTTCTAACTTTAATGCATGAAACGAGGTTGAGTCCGGTGCAACTCTTATCGCCATAGACGATTAAAGGTTCGCCGTTCTCAATAGGAATCCGGATTGCGTTAAGATCACAAAGGATGTGAGATTTTGTTTTGGCTAGCCAATTCATACCGATTATTACATCGAAGCTTCCTAGTTCCATGGGTATCAAGTCAATTTCAAACTCATTACCCAAAATGTTTAACGTACACCCCCGGTAATATGTGTCGGCACTCAATAGTTTCCCGTTGGCCACTTCAATGGTATAAGTGGGATCTAGTGGAAGTGATGGAGTGCTAAAAGAATGAGTCAAAGTCTTGGATACAAAACTCTTATCGGCACCCGAATCGAATAAACAAGTAACATAAGTGTTGTTGAGGAGAAACGTACCCGTGACTAATTCATTGTTATCTCGGGATTACTCGGTGTTGATGTTGAAAGCTCGACCGCGTGTGTTGGGGTTGGCTTTCTTCTTCGAACATGCATTTCTAAAATGACCCGTTTGGCCACATTCATAACAAGTACCCGGTTTTGGTGCATTGGGCACTTTTTGAGTGACGGGGGCGACACTTCTACAATCGTTGGCTACATGACCACCCCTTTGGCACCGGTGGAAAAATAGATTGCTACATTCACCATAGTGGTGTTTGTGGCATTTGTTGCAAAAGGGTTTATTTTCGCCATAACTTTTCTTGGCGTCGGAGGTGAAAGGCTTTTTAGTGAAATTGTTGTTGTAGTTGTTGCTTGATTGGGGGGCTTTCCATTTTCTTTTGTTGCCACCCAATTTATCCTCGGCCTTAGGTGCCGGAACTACGATTTCGTTAACCGTTTCGATCAATTGGCGGGCCATGTTTAAGGCTTGTTGTAGGTTAGCGGGTTTGGATGACATCACTCCTTGTTTGATGCTCTTTGGAAGACCATCCATATAGAGTTCAACCCTTTGAGATTCGGGGTTCACGAGGTTGGGACACATCAAGGATAGCTCGGCGAATTGTTGATTGTAGGCCTTGAGATCGTTTTCGACTGCCTTTAAAGTTCTTAGCTCTTTGTTCGAGCTTTCGGGTTTCTTCATGAGGGAAAAATTCGACGATCAACCTTTCCCTTAAATCAGCACAAGAGAGGGTGTGAGCTTCATTGGTACCCACCGATTGTACATACGTGTTCCACCACGTGAGGGCGATACCGGCAAAGGTGTGGGTGGAATATTTGACTTTATCTTGATCCTGACAACCACTTATGCTAAAAACGGCTTCCGTTTGTTCGAACCATCGAGTGAGTACAACCGGTCCCCCGGTCCCATCAAAAGTATGAGGTTTGCACCCCATGAAAGCTTTATAGGAGCACCCTTCGCTTGAGTTACTGGCCCCTTGATTGTTGTTGTTGTGGTTGTTGTTGTTATTGTTATTGTTGGAGGAGTGACCGGCCATGGCTGCATCCACGGCGGTGGCTATCATTCATCGTAGAGCTTGTTCAGGAGTCTCATGGCGTGGCACACGACGAGGAGGCATTGTTCCTTCAAAACACAAGAATACCGTTGATTAGTATTTTTAATAATACTAACCATGATATGGAATAAGGATAGAGAGAAATTTTCCTTGACTCGCCTTAAATTCTTTATGCCATAATGTCGGAACGTTCATATGAGTCACCGTAATATAATCGCGGAAATTATATTACACTAATTTACATGTGCATTCGACATTATTTCACTAAGTCAAGGTGGCATGTCTATTAAATTAAACAACGTGAGGTTAAGATGAAATAAGAGTAGATATGAGTAGAAACATTCGAGTATAAATGCACAAGTAGTCAAGTAATTCCTACTTCAAGTCTATATGCCGATTGTAGTCTAGATTCACTAATGTACCCAACGACTCGGGGTTGACACCAATGAACTCTAAATCCCTACAACCAACGCTCTAATACCATCTGTAGCGACCCGACCAAATCATGTTTGACGGCGCCGACTACTTAGGTCCCGTTACGTGGTCATAAGTCTTTAACATTGTAGCGACCCAACAAAATCGTCATTGACGGCGCCGACTACTTAGGTCCCGTTGCGTGGTCATAGCCCCTATAGGAGACTCGTTGACCAAAATTATGTAGTACAAGACTTGCAAAGTTCAGTTTACCAAAAGGTTCGACAACAAGTTTAAGTTTACAAAAGTTACAAAGTGTAAATGAAATGACTTGCGACATAATATAATTTGAAAATCACGGTTGCTATAAATAGCATAAGTATGTAAACATTTATTTAAATCCAAAGGTGCTATCACTAGCGTATGTATGTATGTATGTATGCTTGACTCCAAGAACGAAATCAAAGTGTATGCATGTATGCTTGACTCCAAGCAAGTATGAGTGTACGCGGAAGCATGTATCAAATAGCCAAGTATGAACCTGAGAAAACATATAGAAAACTGTCAACGAAAAACGTTGGTGAAAACATAGGTGTTTGTAAACGTTGTTTTTGAACCACAAGATTTAGTATTTCCATAACGTTGATTATCAAAATCGTTTGCATTCCAAAAGTATTGTTCGTGAGCACCCAATTATCAAGACTTAACGTTTCCTTCCATAGAACCCCATCACAATAGTGTTAGAACATACACTGTTTCTCGAAAATATATTTCATCCGTAGACGGTAGCGAATCGTCCGTAATGAGGGTTTGTCAAACCCGTATGGCCACACAATATAAGTTCTCGCTTACACCCTCCAAGTGTAACTAATGATAATCGAATTGAGGATTTTTTCTAACTCGCTGTGGAATGTTTGTTTCCTTGTACTTGTGTTCAAAGTATAAAAGTAAGTAGTACAAAATGTAACAAAGTATATGTTTCTCAGCCCACAATTTAAAAGTATAGAAAGTTGTTGAAAAGGTGGGACTATGATCTCACCTCGAGTGCACGAGTATAAAAGTACTTCACAAAGTAAACGTGTGCATGATAGTTGATTAGCCTTGACCTAAACAAGTAAGTTGTATCAATTAACCTGTTACGACACAAGGTCAGTCGAAATGTGTTCAATTAGTCCTATGGCTCGTTACGACTCGAATAGTATAGCATGTGAATCACGTTGTCAAGTTTCATGCAAGAATCAAGTATAAAAGAAGATTAGAACGATTGCATAAACGTTTGGTTAAGTTTGACAAAAAGTCAAACTTTAGTCGGTCAAGGTCAACAAAAAGTCAACACATTCGGGTCGGGTCCCGAACTATTTTTCTGAGGTTTTTATTCATATATAAGCATGTTAGGACAAGTTACATGTGAGTCGGAGGTCCATAGCGTGCCAAACATTTTTCATATTTTGACCATGTAGGTCAGAACCTGGACACTCCTTAGGTCGCGCCGCGACCCAAGACTGCCGCGCCGCGGCATTTAACGTGTGCTGGTACCTGGTCAGTCTCAAATGTCCAAGTCTCAAATCAAAACTCTTTCAAGCATAAATCACAAACCGCTAACACTTAGAACTCGTATCTTATATCGTTGGAAAGCTCTTTTGACAAGGAATACAACTAACTACTTTTCACCAAGCAAAAACATCAATTACAATAACCGAAATCTCGTCAAGTGATCAATAAAGGTTTATTTTCAAAGTTTCAAGTTCATCAAATGCATTTTAAGTTTTGGGAATCTAATTCACACATATGATATGCCGTTTTGAAGGTAATGAAACATACATTACAACTAAACACTTACTAATAACATTTCATGGCATTCGAAACATCAAAAGCTCGTTTTAAGTCTATTAAACCCTAACCAAAATCCACAAAAATCAATATTCATGTTTTTGAAGTTTTCTTAATCAACCTACGCATCAAAACGAAACTAGTGATACTAGTAACACAATTAAAACATGAACTTTAACAAATCAACAACATTAACTCATCCAAAATGCAAGATTAAGCAAACCCATTTCAAATGTTCAAACTAGTTATTCAAAATAACAAATCGAGCAAACAAATCATATATTCATATTATACACGAGCCATAGACACTAACTAACATCATTTCAAGTATATAAAACGAATTTAGAGAAATTTAGTGTTTTAGAAATGTTACCCAAACTTGATGAAATTGGTACCAAAATGTAGAGGATGAAGAGAGGATCACGAATATGTAATTTGTTTTGATGTTTGCCTCTTGATCCGGATTTAGATGATGATTTTGTGAGTTGGTGTTTAAGTTCCAAAATGGAAGTAAGAAGAGAGAAAGAGAGAAAGAGATGAGGAGGTGGGTGGAAATGAGTGGGTGGATGAGGTGGGTTGACTAGTTGACCTAGTCAACTAGTTTGCCCACTTGGCAACCTCGGTCTCTCAAGTTTCAAAGCGGGTGCGGGAATTATCCAAACGAATATTTTAAAAACGCTCGAGTAAACGAGTGATGTTATAATTAAATAACGGAAATATTATGAATGCTAGTCAACAGAAACTAGGAATTTAAATAACGAAAGATAGTATTAAAAAAAAAGATAGTGTTAAAAATAAATTTAACGGAAAAACGCGGGGTGTTACATTACCTACACCTTAAAAGAAATTTTGTCCCAAAATTTAGTTGGAAGTAGTAGTTGTTGGTTTTTCCTCGAGATGTTGTGTTGCCGATTCTACGAATAAGTGAAGGTACGTCTTTGGGAATTTCAACGGACTTTGACGGTCGGGATTTTACGTTGGTTTAAAGTTTGGCTTCACGATTTATAGTTTCAACCGGTACTCCTAGGAAGTGAAGTTTATCGTTGATAGTAAGTTCATCGAAGAGGATAACAAGTTCTTGTTTCGCAAGACACGCCTTTAAGTTTGATACACAGAATGTAGGATGAACGGTATTTGTTTGAGTCGGAAGTTTGAAGTAGTAAGCAACGGGCACAACACGCCCCAAGATTTCAAAAGGACTAAAAATATCTCGGATTTGGCTTTCTACGTTTCCGAAACGGACTACACCTTTTCAAGGTGCAACTTTTAACGTTACTTGGTTTCCCACATGGAATTCGAAAGGTTTACGTCTAACATTGGCATAGCTCCTTTGGCGACTACGGGCCGTCTCGAGCCTTTCTCGGATTGGAATGATTTTAACAGTTACTCCATGAACGAGTCCAGGTTCGGTGACTTGATTATAATTTACTTGGTTCTACAAAAGGAGAATGACGTTTCCGGTCATATAAGATTTCAAAAGGTGTGACGTTAAGACTTGAATGATAACCATCGTTGTAAGAGAATTGGTTAAAGGTAAAAACTTTTCTCAAGTAAATTTGAAGTTGAAAAAAAAAATTCGTACTACGGTTTCCAAAGTTTGAATCATGTGTTTGCTTGGTCCGTCGGTTTGTGGATGATACGCGGTACTCATGTTTAAACGTGGTCCTGAGGCTTTTTGTAAGGCACTCCGAAATCTAGAAGTGAAATGAGAATCTCGATAAGAAATGAGGTACATTTCCTTAAGGTATATTTGAAAAAGTTTGTTAGGACTTGAAAACGTTTGTTGGAACAAGTTTCTGTTTCTCAAGAATTTTTCACCGCGGAAGATTTATCGGTTTCTAAAAACGTTCGTTAGGACTATTTACCCTCGAGGTGAATACTAGTATAACGTGAGGAGTCTCTCCCTCCATTGAGAATTTAGAATAAAGATTTCCTTATACGGAAGTATGAGTCTAATGCGAGAGAAGTTTCCGCTTCGATGTGAGCATAACAAGTATATTGTAGTTCGTCGATAAAATCGTAAGAAAACGAGATAGTATACGCGTATAACACATGTTTGAAGTCGAAAGAATTTGTCATTCATTCGGAAGAGTAAATATGATTCGGCAATAATCGAATGTGTGTCCTTGGTATGGTTGTTATTAATATTCTCGAAGTTTTCGGATATTCAAACAAGAAAAATGAAGTCATGTACATGGCACATGGTGGTGATTAGGTTGATCGAGTCCAACCACCATCACGTGTCATTAGAACTTTGGTATGACTTACCATAATATAACCACGTTGATCGAGTGTCATTATATTACGCTAACTCATACCTCCATTCCCACATCACTCCATAGATTCAAGTTCGTGTAATCATAAAGATCTAAAATGAACAAAGTGTAACGACGTCTCAAACGTGACTTGTATTGAATCGAAAGAATTAGTGCGACTCTAAAGAAGCGTTCCCTGAGGGAAGTGTATAAATGATCTTTCACGTCAATGCGGTTTAAGTCAAACGATAATGTATTTCGGTGCGAGAAGTGTAACGAATCATGATAATGAATAGTACACAACCGTAGTGTTGAGTATCGATGATGATACTCACCTGGAGTAGTGATGGTAGTAACACAATATGGTAGATAGTAAGGAACACCGGTGTGACACCGATAGTAAGTTGAAACGGTGGCGAATAACAATCTGGGATACAGAGTTCCCAAACAAGTATGACTAATGAAGTCGTCGTCATCCTTACGCGTATGAATCTTGAATTTACGTGTGTTACCAGAAAGTGGCCGAATACGGATTCGTATGACGAAATTTTGATACCAGTAAGAAGTTTAACTAAGAATGATTCAAATATAATGCACAAGTAGTCAAGTAAGTTCTATCTATAGCAAATGTAAGTCAGAATGCAATGATTTACTATCCGGTTATAGTCTAGATGCACTAATGCGTCCTAACGACTCTGTCAGACACACTAATGCATATCCTAGTTCCCTACAACCAACGCTCTGATACCATCTGTAGCGACCCAACAAAATCGTCATTGACGGCGCCGACTACTTAGGTCCTGTTGCGTGGTCATAGCCCCTATAGGAGACTCGTTGACCAAAATTATGTCGCATTCATTTAAAAAGTACAAGACTTGCAAAGTTCAGTTTACCAAAAGGTTCGACAACAAGTTTAAGTTTACAAAAGTTACAAAGTGTAAATGAAATGACTTGCGACATAATATAAGTTGAAAATCACGGTTGCTATAAATAGCGTAAGTATGTAAACATTTGTTTAAATCCAAAGGTGCTATCACTAGCGTATGTATGTATGTATGTATGCTTGACTCCAAGCACAAATCAAAGTGTATGCATGTATGCGTGACTCCAAGCAAGTATGAGTGTACGCGGAAGCATGTATCAAATAGCCAAGTATGAACCTGAGAAAACATATAGAAAACTGTCAACGAAAAACGTTGATGAAAACATAGGTGTTTGTAAACGTTGTTTTTGAACCACAAGATTTAGTATTTCCATAACGTTGATTATCAAAATCGTTTGCATTCCAAAAGTATTGTTCGCGAGCACCCAATTATCAAGACTTAACGTTTCCTTCCATAGAACCCCATCACAATAGTGTTAGAACATACACTGTTTCTCGAAAATATATTTCATCCGTAGACGGTAGCGAACCGTCCGTAATGAGGGTTTGTCAAACCCGTATGGCCACACAATATAAGTTCTCGCTTACACCCTGCAAGTGTAACTAATGATAATCGAATTGATGATTTTTGTTCTAACTCGCTGTGGAATGTTTGTTTCCTTGTACTTGTGTTCAAAGTATAAAAGTAAGTAGTACAAAATGTAACAAAGTATATGTTTCTTAGCCCACAATTTAAAAGTATAAAAAGTTGTTGAAAAGGTGGGACTATGATCTCACCTCGAGTGCACGAGTATAAAAGTACTTCACAAAGTAAACGTGTGCATGATAGTTGCTTATCCTTGACCTAAACAAGTAAGTTGTATCAATTAACCGGTTACGACACAAGGTCGGGCGGAATGTGTTCAATTAGTCCTATGGCTCGTTACGACTCGAATAGTATAGCATGTGAATCACGTTGTCAAGTTTCATGCAAGAATCAAGTATAAAAGAAGATTAGAACGATTGCCTAAACGTTTGGTTAAGTTTGACAAAAATTCAAACTTTGGTCGGTCAAGGTCAACAAAAAGTCAACACGTTCGGGTCGGGTCCTGAACTATTTTTCTGAGGTTTTTATTCATATATAAGCATGTTAGGACAAGTTACATGTGAATCGGAGGTCCATAGCGTGCCAAACATTTTTCATATTTTGACCATGTAGGTCAGAACCTGGACACGCCTTAGGTCGCGCCGCGACCCAAGACTGCCGCGCCGCGGCATTTAACGTGTGCTGGTACCTGGTCAGTCTCAAATGTCCAAGTCTCAAATCAAAACTCTTTCAAGCATAAATCACAAACCGCTAACACTTAGAACTCGTATCTTATATCGTTGGAAAGCTCTTTTGACAAGGAATACAACTAACTACTTTTCACGAAGCAAAAACATCAATTACAATAACCGAAATCTCGTCAAGTGATCAATAAAGGTTTATTTTCAAAGTTTCAAGTTCATCAAATGCATTTTAAGTTTCGGGAATCCAATTCACACATATGATATGCCGTTTTGAAGGTAATGAAACATACATTACAACTAAACACTTACTAATAACATTTCATGGTATTCAAAACATCAAAAGCTCGTTTTAAGTCTATTAAACCCTAACCAAAATCCACAAAAATTAATATTCATGTTTTTGAAGTTTTCTTAATCAACCTACGCATCAAAACGAAACTAGTGATACTAGTATCACAATTAAAACATGAACTTTAACAAATCAACAACATTAACTCATCCAAAATGCAAGATTAAGCAAACCCATTTCAAATGTTCAAACTAGTTACTCAAAACAACAAATTGAGCAAACAAATCATATATTCATGTTATACACGAGCCATAGATACTAACTAACACCATTTCAAGTATATAAAACAAATTTAGAGAAATTTAGTGTTTTAGAAATGTTACCCAAACTTGATGAAATTGGTACCAAAATGTAGAGGATGAAGAGAGGATCATGAATATGTAATTTGTTTTGATGTTTGCCTCTTGATCCGGATTTAGATGATGATTTTGTGAGTTGGTGTTTAAGTTCCAAAATGAAAGTAAGAAGAGAGAAAGAGAAAAAGAGATGAGGAGGTGGGTGGAAATGAATGGGTGGATGAGGTGGGTTGATGATAATGCTAAAAACGAACATATATTTCATAGCATTATTCCTCAAGAAAGACAAGCTTTTAGTTGCAGTTGTCCTATTTACAAGTAATATTCGTTTAAATAATAAAAGGTGAAGACAAAAGACAGATTCGACGAATTGAAGACGTAAACGACCAAAAAGCTCAAAAGTACAAAATACAATCAAAGTAGTTCCAATTATTGATGAGAAACGTCTCAAAATTACAAGAGTACAAGATTCGAAATGCAAAATAAAAGATATTAAATTGTACGCTTGGACGTTCGAAAATCCAGAACCGGGACCAGAGTCATCTCTCAACGTTGACGCAACTGACTAAAAATTACAAGTCAACTATGTACATGAATATAATATAATATATAATTAATTCTTAAAATTAATATGTATATTATATTATATTATATAATCCGTCGGCAAGCTAGGAGCCAAACTTGTGTGAGCTGGAATTAACAGCTCCGCACTCGCGGAGCTTTGAAGACCAAAAAGGCCGCACTCGCGGAGCCCAAAAAGTCAGAAATCCACCTTTAAAAGGCCGAGCATTCAGCCGAATTTAAAACATCTTTTTCTCATTCATCATACGTAATATATATATATATATATATATATATATATATATATATATATATATATATATATATATATATATATATATATATATATATATATATATATATTTATATTTTAATTTTAATTTTAATTTTAATTTTAATTCTAATAATAAGGGTATGTTAGCGAATGTTGTAAGGGTGTAAGTTGAAATTCTGTCCGTGTAACGCTACGCTATTTTTAATCATTGTAAGTTATGTTCAACCTTTTTAATTTAATGTCTCGTTGCTAAGTTATTATTATGCTTATTTAAAACGAAGTAATCATGATGTTGGGCTAATTACTAAAATTGGGTAATTGGGCTTTGTACCATAATTGGGGTTTGGACAAAAGAAAGACACTTGTGGAAATTAGACTATGGGCTATTAATGGGATTTATATTTGTTTAACTAAATGATAGTTTGTTAATTTTAATATAAAGATTTACAATTGGACGTACCTATAAATAACCATATACACTCAATCGGAAACGATGGGCGGGATATTTATATGTACGAATAATCGTTCATTTAACCAGACACGGGAATGGATTAATAGTCTATGGAATTATTAAAACAGGGGTGAAATTATGTACAAGGACACTTGGCATAATTGATAACAAAGTATTAAAACCTTGGGTTACACGCAGTCGATAACCTGGTGTAATTATTAAACAAAGTATTAAGACCTTGTTACAGTTTAAGTCCCCAATTAGTTGGAATATTTGACTTCGGGTATAAGGATAATTTGACGAGGATACTCGCACTTTATATTTATGACTGATGGACTGTTATGGACAAAAACTAGACGGACATATTAAATAATCTAGGACAAAGGACAATTAACCCATGGGCATAAAACTAAAAATCAACACATCAAACATCATGATTACGGAAGTTTAAATAAGCATAATTTCTTTATTTTCATATTTAATTGCACTTCTAATTATCGCACTTTTATTTATTGTCATTGTATTTAATTGCACTTTTAATTATCGTACTTTTTAATTATCGCTATTTTAATTATCGCAATTTTATTTATCGCAATTTCATTATCATTATTTACTTTATGCTTTAAATTAAGTTGTATTTATTTTTAATATTTTACATTAGGTTTTAACTGCGACTAAAGTTTTAAAATCGACAAACCGGTCATTAAACGGTAAACCCCCCCTCCCCCCCTTTATAATAATAATAATACTTATTTATATTTGTATTTTTATAAATTAAAACTAATATAGCGTTAAGCTTTATTTAAAAGATTCCATGTGGAACGAACCGGACTTACTAAAAACTACACTACTGTATGATTAGGTACACTGCCTATAAGTGTTGTAGCAAGGTTTAGTTATATCCGTTCTATAAATAAATAAATATCTTGTGTAAATTTTATCATATTTAATAGTTTTTCCTAGTAAATATAAGCTATTTCATATACACCTCGCATAACATCAAGTATTTTTGGCGCCGCTGCCGGGGAACTTAAACGCCGAAAGCGCAACGCTAATGATATAAAAAAAATAATAATAATAATATAATTTTGTAAAAGTTTTTATTAAGTCTTTCAAGTAAAAATATAAGTTTTTTAAAAAATATATAAAAAATATAAAAATACAAAAAGAGTTTGTTAAAAAAATATAGAAAGTTAAAAAGTATTTTTATTTTTGAGTTTAAATATAAGTATTTTATTGTTTTATATAAATATTTATTTATATTTATATATATATATATTTTATATTTATAGAAAAATAGAAAATTAAAAAAAAACTGAACCTGTAAAAATCGACCCCTTTCTCAGCTGAAATTGAACCCTCCGCGACTCGCGGAGGTTTTGAACTGTTAATATCCGCACTCGCGGAGGTCTTCTGACAGGCCACAGTCAACCCTAAAACAGCATTAATTACGGAGTATATATTATTATTATTATTATTAATTAAACCCTAATTAGGGTATTATTATTATTATTATTATATAATTTAGTTTTTATTATTATTTTGTATTATTTAGTTTAAATAGTTTAAATAATTTATAAAATTAATAATTTAATAAAATAAATAATATAAAAATAATATTTTTATAAAAATTGTACTTTTTACAACTTTTAGTATATTTTTATATTTTGTCTTTTTTATTCGTTTTAGCGTAATATTTGTATTTTTCGCTCGTTTTTAGTTTTAATCCATAGTTTTTGCCATAGTTATTTTTATTTCTAGATTTTTTAGGCTTTGCCGTAAAATCCCTTAAGTGCTTTTTATTTAGACTAAGATTTAGGTGCTTTAAAATTTTACGACGCCTTTTTAAGTTTTAGTACCTTTTTAAGTTTCGACGCGCTACTTTCTTATTTTTATTTTTCAACGCCTTTTACCTATGTATCAATTATCACTCCAATTAGTAATCTCAATTTGCAATTTTAATTTTAAGTTAGTAATAATAATAAGGTTGGGTTAGTCGAGTGTTTTAAAAGTTTTATAAGTCACTCTTTTTCTTTCTTATTTATCCAATTTTAATACCGACGCGCTCTTTTTCTTTCTTATTTCTCGCAATTCTAGTTTTAGGACATAGATTTTTATTCTATTTCTTTTCTAAAATTTCTTAAAAATACGAAAAATTTATTTTAAGTGGTTAAATTGATAGACATCAAAATTTTCTGGTTCGTAGTAATAGTTGGATTTGTACGTGGACCGGGTTATTGGAGCCAAACAGTACTCAATTATATTGAGACCAAACGAATCCTGCCCCTCTGCTGCATCTTTTGGCTATTCGAAACGTGGGCAAAATCAGAAAAGTCTAATTGGATAACTTATATAATTTTTCTTTCTTTTTAAAAACTAATAGGATATTCAGTGAATGCACCGAGCAAAACGTTCACCACCTTTTGTACGTTCACCACCTGTAACTCGATCAAGACCTCTAGCAAATATTGTCGCCGTTGATTTTTCTTTAGAATCGTCATCCAGTCGACCAAGTACTCCAATTCAAATTTCCGATAATCCATTTTTTGAACCCGACCTCACAATTGAGAATTCGGAGAATATTCAGGGATGATTCATAGATCCTGAACAACTAATCTTTCCTCCGGAACCACCAATCATTCAAACAGAGATTGTTGAGGAACGAACCATTAAATCAGAATCCTCTAGTGATTCAGATTCAACAAATTCAATCATGGAGAATCTGGAACCTTTAAGTATGGAAGACCGAATGAGAGCTAAACGCACTGGACAAGGTCACGCAATTACTCATCCAGACATTAATGCGCCAGATTATGAAATCAAAGGAAAAATCCTACACATGGTGACTAATCAATGCCAATTTAGTGGTGCGCCGAAGGAAGATCCAAATGAACATCTTCGTACCTTTAATAGGATCAGCACTCTATTTAAAATAAGAGAAGTTGAGGATGAACAGATATATCTCATGTTATTTCCCTGGACTTTAAAGGGAGAAGCCAAAGATTGGTTGGAATCGTTACCTGAAGGGGCGATTGATACATGGGACGTTTTAGTTGAAAAATTTCTTAAACAATTCTTTCCGGCATCTAAAGCTGTAAGACTTCAAGGAGAAATTGTTACGTTCACACAGAAGCCAAATGAAACTCTATATGAGGCATGGACTAGATTTGGAAAGTTATTGAGAGGATGTCCGCAACATGGTTTAGACACCTGTCAAATATTACAAATATTCTACCAAGGATGCGACATCACTACAAGGAAAGACATAGATATAGCAGCTGGTGGTTCCATTATGAAGAAAACAGAAACTGATGCTTACAAAATTATTGATAACACTGCTTCCCACTCACATGAGTGGCACCAAGAAAAAGATATCGTTAGATCATCTAAAGCAGCTAGAGCCGATTCTAGCCATGACTTAGATTTCATTTCCGCAAAGATAGATGCTGTCGAGAGACGAATGGAAAAGATGACTAAGGAGATTCACTCAATACGAATTAGTTGTGAGCAGTGTGGAGGACCACATTTGACAAAAGATTGCCTCAGTATTGAACTAACAATGGAACAAAGAGAAAATGTTTCATATCTAAACCAAAGGCCTGGAAATAATTATCAGAATAATTATCAACCGCCAAGACCGATTTACAATCAAAACCAGAATTATAATCGCAATGTTCCAAACAACAACCAACAAGGTCCTAGTAATCAACAAGTATCCAACAATACTTACAACCAGCAAAGACCTAATTTTCAAAACAAACCACCACAAACCGATGATAAAAAGCCGAATTTAGAAGATATGATGACGAAGCTAGTTGAATCTCAAACACAGTTTTTCACATCTCAGAAACAAACCAATGAACAAAATGCTCAAGCATTTAGAAATCAACAAGCTTCTATTCAAAATCTGGAACAAGAAGTAAGTAACCTAGCAAGGTTAATAGGTGAAAGAAAACCGGGAAGTCTACCTAGTGATACAAATGCTAACCCCCGGAATGAAACAGCTAAAGCTATTACCACAAGAAGTGGTATTACACTTAAACCACCTGAAATACCTGTAATTTCTAATGAAGATATTCCTACTCCACAAGAACCACAACCTGAACAAGATAAAGAAATAGAACCGGTAGTTGAAAAGGTTAATGAAGATAACACAGTTAAAGCTAAACCTTATGTTAAACCATACCAACCACCACTTCCTTACCCGAGTAAAATGAGAAAAGAGAGACTTGAAGCCGAGCAATCCAAATTCTTGGACATGTTTAAACAGATAAATGTAAATCTTCCTTTCATTGATGTGATTTCAGGAATGCCTAGATATGCTAAATTTTTTAAAGATCTAATCTCGAATAGAAAGAAAATGGAAGAACTCTCGGCTGTTACTATGAATGTTAATTGTTCAGCAGTGCTGTTGAATAAGATACCAGAAAAACTATCTGATCCAGGAAGTTTCACAATTTCATGTTTTCAGGGTAGTCTTAGTTCAATAGAAGCATTGGCAGATTTAGGTGCTAGTATAAATTTAATGCCGTATTCACTATACACTAAACTAGACCTTGGAGAATTGAAACCAACAAGAATAAGTATACAACTAGCTGATAGATCGGTAAAATATCCTAGAGGGATAATGAAGAACATGCTAGTTAAAATTGGTACTTTAGTATTTCCAGTAGATTTTGTTGTTCTGGACATGGAAGAAGATTCTCAAGTTCCTCTCATATTAGGAAGACCATTCTTAAACACGGCTAAAGCAATGATAGACGTGTTTGGTAAGAAATTGACCCTAAGTATAGAGGACGAGAGTGTTACCTTTTCAGTTGATAGAGCAATGCAACAACCGCAATCTGCAGATGATACATGTTATTATATTCAAACTATAGAATCACATGCAGAATTGTTAGAAGAATTTCCAGAATTACAAGGAACATGAGAATGTTCTTTAGGAGAAGGTACTGAACCAATTGATGAAACTGAAATGTTAGCGACACTTATGGATACTGGATATGAACCAACAACAGAAGAAATTCAAATGCTAAAAGAAGAATACAGATATCGATATAAATCATCGATAGAAGAACCACCAAAATTAGAGTTAAAGCCACTTCCAAACCATTTGGAATACGCTTATTTACATGGTGAATCTGAATTTCCTGTAATAATATCGTCTTCTCTTACTAAAAATGAAAAATCTCAACTTATTTCTGTGTTAAAAGCTCATAAACCAGGTATTGCATGGAAAATTCATGATATTAAAGGAATAAGTCCTTCGTATTGCACACATAAAATCCTTATAGAAGAAGGTCATAAAACATATGTGCAACGCCAACGAAGACTAAATCCTAATATGTAAGATGTTGTGAAGAAAGAAATTATTAAACTGCTAGATGCAGGTTTAATTTATCCAATTTCTGATAGTCCATGGGTAAGCCCAGTTCAATGCGTGCCTAAGAAGGGTGGCATGACTGTCATTACAAATGAGAAAAATGAGCTTATTCCTACTAGGACTGTAACAGGATGGCGTGTATGTATTGATTATAGAAAATTAAATGACGCCACCAGAAAAGATCACTTTCCCTTACCTTTTATTGATCAAATGTTGGAAAGATTAGCCGGAAATAGTTACTATTGTTTTCTTGATGGTTTTTCCGGATATTTTCAAATTCCAATAGCACCCGAGGATCAAGAGAAAACCACATTCACGTGCCCTTATGGTACTCTTGCTTACAAACGCATGCCATTTGGACTTTGCAACGCCCCTGCAACCTTTCAAAGGTGCATGATGGCGATTTTTCACGACATGATAGAAGAATGCATGGAAGTTTTCATGGATGAATTTTCAGTCTTCGGGGATACTTTTGAAACATGTCTAGTTAATCTTGAACGAATGCTTATTAGATGCGAACAATCAAATCTAGTACTTAATTGGGAGAAATGCCATTTCATGGTTAAAGAAGGCATCGTTCTTGGTCATAAAATTTCAAAGGAAGGAATTGAAGTGGATAGAGCTAAAGTAGATGCAATTGCTAAACTTCCACATCCCACCAATGTTAGAGGAGTTAGGAGATTTCTAGGGCATGCCGGTTTTTACCGACGTTTTATAAAAGATTTTTCTAAAATTGCCACTCCTATGAATAAACTCCTAGAAAAGGATGCTCCATTCATCTTTTTAGATGAATGTATCAAATCTTTTAATATACTTAAAGAAAAACTCACTAATGCGTCGATCATGATAACTCCAAATTGGAATCTACCATTTGAACTTATGTGCGATGCAAGTGATTTTGCAATGGGAGCCGTTTTAGGACAAAGGATTGAAAAACGATTTCAACCTATATATTATGCTAGTAAGACGTTAGAAGGAGCACAAACGAATTACACAACTACTGAAAAAGAACTCCTTGCTATTGTCTTTGCTTTTGACAAATTTCGATCATATCTCGTTATAGCTAAAACGGTGGTCTATACCGACCATTCTGCTCTTAGATACCTATTTTCGAAACAAGATGCTAAACCACGATTAATCCGTTGGATCTTACTCTTACAAGAGTTTAATATTGAAATCTGAGATAAAAAGGGAGCAGAAAATCTCGGCGCTGATCATCTTTCTCGTCTTGAAAATCCCGAATTAGAAGTTCTAAATGAATCGGCAATACAAGGCCACTTTCCTGATGAATATCTATTGAAGATAGATTATAATGAAATTCCATGGTTTGCAGACTATGCAAACTACTTAGTATGTGGATTCCTTGAAAAAGGATTATCGTACCAAAAACGAAAGAAATTCTTTAGTGATATAAAACACTATTTCTGGGAAGATCCACATTTGTTTAAAAGTTGTCCCGATGGAATAATACGCCGATGTGTATTCGGAAATGAAGCTAGTAAAATTTTAAACCATTGTCACACCGGACCAACAGGAGGGCATTATGGGCCTCAACTAACAGCAAGAAAAGTTTATGATGCTGGATTCTATTGGCCTACAATTTACAAAGACGCACACCTTCTTTGCAAATCCTGTGATTCATGTCAAAGTGCTGGAAAAATAAGTCAACGTGGTGAAATGCCACAAAATGTCATTCAAGTATGTGAAGTATTTGACATTTGGGGTATTGACTTTATGGGTTCATTTCCAAAATCTCATAATAATCTCTACATTCTCGTAGCCATTGATTATGTATCTAAATGGGCGGAAGCACAAGCTCTCCCAACTAACGATGCACGAGTTGTAGTTAACTTTTTAAAATGTCTTTTTGCAAGGTTTGGAACACCGAAAGCTTTAATAAGTGATCGGGGAACTCATTTCTGTATTAATCAACTTGAGAAAGTTCTCAAAAGATATGGAGTAACTCACAAAATCTCCACTTCTTATCATCCACAAACAAGTGGACAGGTTGAAAATACCAACCGAGCTTTAAAACGTATTCTAGAGAAAACCGTAGGATCAAATCCGAAGGAATGGTCCATTAAATTGGAGGATGCACTCTGGGCTTTTAGAACAGCCTACAAAACTCCAATTGGAACCACACCTTTTAAACTCGTTTACGAAAAAGCATGTCATCTTCTAGTAGAAATTGAACACAAAGCATTTTGGGCTTTGAAGACATGTAATCTTGATTTACATGAAGCTGGACGTCTACAGTTAAGTCAATTAAACGAATTAGAAGAAGTAAGACAAGAAGCATACGAAAATTCGTTAATCTATAAAGAAAGAATGAAGAAATGGCATGATAAAAGAATCAGAAGTTCAAAAGAATTTAAAGAAGGAGACAGACTTCTTCTTTTCAATTCACGATTCAAGCTATTTCCTAGAAAATTGAAATCAAGATGGTCTGGACCATTCATAGTCAAAAGAGTTTTCCCATACGGAACAGTAGAATTAATAAATTCAAATGGGATTGAATTTAAAGTTAATGGTCACAGAGTTAAACATTGTATAGATAGTCCGATAGAAGTTGACAACGAAGTTAATCACAATTTCAACACCACAGCTAACTAAGTGTGGGGAGAATCAAGTCTTTAAAGGATAATATGTATTTCTGTTAGAGTTATATTTTTTTGTTTTCGTGTAGTTCTCGAAAATGGAACCCGAATGGTCTTTCCCTAGCAGACCCTAAAGAACTAGTCTTCTCCACCCATTCTGAATTTTTATTTTTTTAGGTTTTACGAAATAAAGACTTCCTGTGAATTAAACCATGGTCTAATGCTACACGCTTTGATTACTAAACGTAATAATGACACCCTTCCAAGTGAAATAGTATCGGTAATCAGAGAAAAATTGGACGGAGTAAGAAAAGAATCCAGATGCGAAGTTAATAAGTTACAATTTGGTAAAGGAAAATCAAAATCCGCAGCAAAAAGGAGAGCACGACACCTTGAAAGATGTCACAAATGCGGAAAATGGTCACACGAAGGTAAATGTTCAAATAATCAAACCTATTCAAATACCGAATTTGTTACTCTATGCAGAGATGGACCGTTCATATGTTTAGAAGAAAAAATGATAAATGTTCGAGATTACGCCTATGTAGCTATGGAAAACCAATTAGTTTGACTATCTTATGAGTGTGCTAGAGCATATCACTAAGAAATATATTTCACAGGTAAGTTTGTACAGTTTTTATTTTTTTATTTTTTTTTATTTTTAACCTTTTGATAATAAACGCTAATTTGTTCGCTATAAAGTATTAAATTGGTATTCAATAAAATTAGGTCTTGCGACCGAAATTATTGATATCATACAAAAATTTATTACATCACTGCGAAATTTAACGTTTATTCTTAAGGTATAAATATCTTTAATCAATCAACCCAAAATATTTCAAAAATTCGTCATGAGTTAAATTAGGTCATGGAACCGAAATTACTTTACCGAAAAGAGGGGCATATATTTTTGATAATATTTGATTGATTAAATTGGGATAAAAGACCAAAAAGATTTTTAATTTTATTTTTACCATATTTTTAAAATTAATATATTAATATTAAAATAATATTGTAAGCTTGTTAAAATTAATATATATTTAAAATTGTAAATATTTGAAAAATTAATATTTTTTAATATAAGTTTGTATGTATAAAAACAAAAATATAATTTAAGTTTGGTGTGAATTTTTAAAATATGAATTTCTTTAATTTTATGCATTTTGAATTTAAGTTTGGTGTGAATTTAAAAACAAAAAAAATTTACTTTATTTCGTTAAGTTAAAAATTTGATTTTTAAAATTCGTCGTGAGTTGAAGACTAGGTCGTTGAACCGAAATTGCTTTACCCGAGGGAGGGACGAGAACTTTTATTATCATTATTTTTAATCTTATTGAATTAAAGTATGCCAAAAACATTAAAAAACCCAAAAATCTTTGCTTTTAAAACCGCGCTTTAAATTGACAAATTTTAAATTTTTGTCGAGGGACGGACTAGGACAACGATCCGAAACACCCTCGCTCCTAAAGGAAAACAAAATTTTTAGAATTTAATTAATTAAATGTTTTTAAAAAAAAGTTATAAGGTTTTATATAATAAAAAAAAACACCGCGACTCGCGGTGATTTAAACGGCCCCACCACCGCACTCGCGGAGGTCAGAAAACCCAGAAGGGTTAACTGGTCGAACAGACCAGTCCCCTTCACCACCTCACTCATTTTTCATGAAAAACACACACAAATACCTCTTAAATTCGCAATTTTTCAGCAATAATCGTCAAATTTGTTGTTAAAATCACAATGAGGAGACTATTATCAAGGAATTACTCAAGGAAATCGATAAATTTCTACACCTAAACACCATTTAATCCGAATTTTAGTGTTCTTGAACAATTTCATATATAATTCGATTTTGATGCTTTCTAGTGTAATAATGCTTCAATTGTTTGTGTATTATGCTTGTATAACCTAGATTGATGCTATTTAACATGATTAGAAGCTTTGAACTTCAATTTTTGAATAATCTAGGGTTTGTGTGCTTGAGCAAAATTAGGGCTTTTTGATATAAACAGGTTATGGCCGAATTTTATTGTTAGTTTATGCTAAATTGAGTAGTGTAACATGTTTAGGTTGCTAAATGATCAAAACTTTGATCCTAAACATGATTTATGAAGATTAAAGTGGACTTTTTGAACCAAAATTGCATGAACTTGATTTAATTGATATGAATGCCATGAGGAACTTGTTTAATTGTTATAATGATTATTTTTGACATGTTTTAGAAGTTAAATGCGAAGAAACTTTGTATACATTTTTGTAAAAGTATATTTGTAAAAGTGTAGAATTGTTAATATTTTGAAAATATGTATAGAGTTTAATATGGATTAAACATGTCATTGTAATTATTTATATTTATGATTTTGCTAAAACTAATGCATATTTGGATGCACAAAAATTGTGTTTGCTAAATTTTGCAGACTGAAAGGGGTGAATCTTCATCCCAGGCTCGCAATGCTCCTCCGGAAGATGCAAATCAACAGGAAATTAATAACCATTACCGACAAGATATGCCTCACCCAATTGTTTCATATTCAAACATTCATGAGGCAGATTTACATACGAATTTGAGATTTGATAGATATTGGATAGACTACCCAAAATATCAAAAGAACCTGCACAATCTTGTGTCTAATAATGTTGAGGTACCCAGAATTATAGATTGGGCACCATTAGAGGTAGTGGAATTGGCCGAGCCAATCAGGGAATTACTTACTCAAAGGTATGGTAATTCTACTTTTAATGATTGGGTACGTTTATTCAACATGTGTAGACCTGTATATAGAGAATGGTGTATAGAGTTATTGTGTACTATTGAAATAAATGATCGGGTAGATACTTTAACTGATCGTAGTTTTATTAGATTTTTATTAGGAGGGGAGATGCGCCATATGTACTTACTAGACATGGCTCGGGCTTTAGGTATATATACGCCCGAGGAGCTAGCATCTTATGATTGCCAGAGGTTAATAGTTTATGGTAGGAGGGTGGATGAGAATTTTGATACGAATGACGTATGGAGTAGGATGACTAGCCATCGCCGATTCCAGGGGGGATTATACTCTTATCTTGATATTGATAGAGCTGAATTAAGAGTAATCCATAGGTTTTTAGCCAATTCGATTACACAACTAGGTAAGAATAAGGAAAAGGTAAATGAACAGGATTTGTTTTACCACATGTGTATTCGAGACCCACAGAGCGCTGTAAGTATACCTTTTTGTGTGGGTTATTATTTATTGACAATGGTTAGGGGTATGAGGCGTGGTAGCATAATAGGAGGTGGTATATTTATTACTTTAATTGCTGAATATCTCGGTGTGGATAGAAGTCGGGGGGGATTATTAATGGCAGAACCAGAACTCCGCGATAGAATAGATTTGCGTGTTTATCATGGTGCTAAGGTCTTAAAGAAACGAAACAACGCGGCAACACGTTATGATGGCAGGCATCCACAGGTTGAGAGAGATCAACAGCAAGGTCAACCAGGAGGGGGTAATCCAATGACGGAAATGCAAATTTTTATGGCTCGACACGAGTATGAAATGGCTAGACAAAAAGCATTTCAAGATTGGCAGTATCATCAAAGCCAAATCATAAGTCATTGTACACACGTAGGTAGAGACTACATTCCTACCGTTATGCCCGAATTTGCTCCTTGAACTATAGAGAGCCGACCACCATATCCTACATATGACCCGGCCCAAGCATTTTACAGCATCTATGGATACGCTTGGGACCCACACTGGAACCATCCTCCTCATCCGTAATTTTCTATTTTTGTTTATTTTATTGTAATGTTACTAATTCTTAATTTTCTTATTTCTTATTTCTCATTTTATTATTATAATAGCTTTTATAATTTTCTAACTTTATTAGATTTTAATAATTTTTGAATGTGGTGTGAAAACCCAACTTCAAAAATATGTATATATGTGTTTGTAGTTTATCTCATGTACAAAACATGGTAAAACAGCGCATTTTCAAAGACTGGCATTAAGTTCAGCAAAAGCTATTAATTTTGACGACAAAACGAAAAACAAATGTGATGTACCAACAGACGGAATGAACAAATGATGTGCACCATTTATCATTCAGCAAACAAACGCCAATATGTTTGGAAACTTTGGTAAAATTTAATCATTTTTCTACGCTAATCACCCTCAATAATTTAAATTGTTACTGATTTCTTGTAAATGAGGGCATTGCAAGATCTTAAGTGTGGGAAGGGGTTAAATTCTTTCGGATTTTTAAAATTTTTAACTTAAACACTTGGTTACCATTAAAAATACTAGTAACGTAGTAGTTGTATTAGAATTTAGTGCTCTCTGATAACAAAGAACAGCCCTAGTCTTATATACTAACTACCCACTTCTAGTAAAATTTTTCAAAATTTTCAATTAAATGAACTCAAAATCATGTTTATACATATTTATGAACGATAAAACTAGGTGTTAACACCAAAATTATTGTTACCTCGGAAATGACATAAATTGAGAAACAAACCAAAATGTTAGAATTCATTTAAAATGGAATAGAGGACAATAAAAAGGCAAATAAAAGAAAATAAAAGCCAAGTGTGAGAAAATTTACCAAGTTATCTTAAACATATGTCACATATTTCTGTAACAAATAATTGAAGATACTTTTGCTTTGGACTAAACTAAACAGTTTTACCAGATTTACTGAAAGAAAGATGGATCTACACGATGAATCAATTCCATCATTAAAAGGAAGTAAAGTCTTTCGAAAAAGAAACGCGCTTCATGATTTAGGTCATGAAGTTGTCGTCCAGACCAACTGTAGGATTGACGAAAAATCTAGAAAAGTCATCTCTAAAATCAGCAGGAAATCCACGGACCTCAGCATCAAACAGGGTCGCCAAGTGGTCAGACTTATCCTAACCATGAGAGGATCTGTCTCATAAAATGGGGAGGACGCCGTGCAAATTAACTGGATAAGACTAATGAATTAGATCCCCAGAAAGGATAATCTCCTTAAAGATCAAAAATCAGCTTTTAAGACTGATATTACTCAATCCTAGAGATTGACCTTAAAGATTGAGAATTACAAACTCATGGAATTCGATGATATCTAAACTCGAGCTTGAACGAGAAAATATTTTGATCAAAATTACAAACCGAATTGTTTTCTGAAAACTCATTTTCAATGCGTTCATTACCATTGAACGTAAAATCCTAGGAATTCACCTGGAATTTATTAGGTCACCTGAACCAAATCGGGTGTCAACTGTAAGAACGGTGGTTGCATAGCATGGTCAAAGACAGGACCTTGTGCCAGACCAAAAAATTATAAGGGTGAGCTTTACTATTGCTCCTACAAAGGATAGTAATTGCGTCCGACACGTTATAGACCATAATTAAAAGCATGTCAGGGGACATTGCCTGAACAGTTGCTTGTTCAACGCTTTCCTTTACAAACGGACGGTAGTTTACCGAAAGGTAATATACGGAGCAAGTATACTGGACGTGTTGCTTTCCCAATACAAGGTTAGCAAGTGGGTGACACAAAACCACAAGTTTTGAGCTAAAATTTTCAAATCTAAAACCCACCAAACCCACAAAAACAATTTGCAAAAATCGGTGAAGGGTTATTCTGGAAAACTTATCTAGGGTAAAAACTAGATTGAATTTTCAAAAGATCAAATGTTTTCATAAAGATCCAATTTCCTTAATGGATCTAAATTTTCATAAGTCATGTGAGACTTTAAACCACATCGTTACTACCATTGTTTATACCGCCGTAAAGAAATCACTGATGTACAAAGTGTGAAGAATAAAGAAGTGATTCTTGTATATTCAAGACTATATTGCTTGAGGACAAGCAACGCTCAAGTGTGGGAATATTTGATAATGCTAAAAACGAACATATATTTCATAGCATTATTCCTCAAGAAAGACAAGCTTTTAGTTGCAGTTGTCCTATTTACAAGTAATATTCGTTTAAATAATAAAAGGTGAAGACAAAAGACAGATTCGACGAATTGAAGACGCAAACGACCAAAAAGCTCAAAAGTACAAAATACAATCAAAGTGGTTCCAATTATTGATGAGAAACGTCTCAAAATTACAAGAGTACAAGATTCGAAACACAAAATACAAGATATTAAATTGTACGCTTGGACGTTCGAAAATCCGGAACCGGGACCAGAGTCATCTCTCAACGCTTGACGCAACGGACTAAAAATTACAAGTCAACTATGCACATGAATATAATATAATATATAATTAATTCTTAAAATTAATATATATATATTATATTATATTATATAATCCGTCGATAAGCTAGGAGCCAAACTTGTGTGAGCTGGAATCCACAGCTCCGCACTCGTGGAGCTTTGAAGACCAAAAAGGCCGCACTCGCGGAGCCCAAAAAGTCAGAAATCCACCTTTAAAAGGCCGAGCATTCGGCCGAATTTAAAACATCTTTTTCTCATTCATCATACGTAAAATATATATATATATATATATATATATATATATATATATATATATATATATATATATATATATATATATATATATATATATATATATATATATATATATATTTATATTTTAATTTTAATTCTAATAATAAGGGTATGTTAGTGAATGTTGTAAGGGTGTAAGTTGAAATTCTGTTCGTGTAACGCTATGCTATTTTTAATCATTGTAAGTTATGTTCAACCTTTTTAATTTAATGTCTCGTAGCTAAGTTATTATTATGCTTATTTAAAACGAAGTATTCATGATGTTGGACTAATTACTAAAATTGGGTAATTGGGCTTTGTACCATAATTGGGGTTTGGACAAAAGAACGACACTTGTGGAAATTAGACTATGGGCTATTAATGGGCTTTATATTTGTTTAACTAAATGATAGTTTGTTAATTTTAATATAAAGATTTACAATTGGACGTACCTATAAATAACCATATACACTCGATCGGACACGATGGGCGGGATATTTATATGTACGAATAATCGTTCATTTAACCGGACACGGGAATGGATTAATAGTCTATGGAATTATTAAAACAGGGGTGAAATTATGTACAAGGACACTTGGCATAATTGATAACAAAGTATTAAAACCTTGGGTTACATGCAGTCGATAACCTAGTGTAATTTTTAAACAAAGTATTAAGACCTTGTTACAGTTTAAGTCCCCAATTAGTTGGAATATTTGACTTCGGGTATAAGGATAATTTGACGAGGATACTCGCACTTTATATTTATGACTGATGGACTGTTATGGACAAAAACCAGACGGACATATTAAATAATCCAGGACAAAGGACAATTAACCCATGGGCATAAAACTAAAAATCAACACATCAAACATCATGATTACGGAAATTTAAATAAGCATAATTTCTTTATTTTCATATTTAATTGAACTTCTAATTATCGCACTTTTATTTATTGTCATTGTATTTAATTGCACTTTTAATTATCGTACTTTTTAATTATCGCATTTTTAATTATCGCAATTTTATTTATCGCAATTTCATTATCATTATATACTTTATGCTTTAAATTAAGTTGTATTTATTTTTAATATTTTACATTAGGTTTTAACTGCGACTAAAGTTTTAAAATCGACAAACCGGTCATTAAACGGTAAACCCCCCCTCCCCCCCTTTATAATAATAATAATACTTATATATATTTGTATTTTTATAAATTAAAACTAATATAGCGTTAAGCTTTGTTTAAAAGATTCCCTGTGGAACGAACCGGACTTACTAAAAACTACACTACTGTACGATTAGGTACACTGCCTATAAGTGTTGTAGCAAGGTTTAGTTATATCCGTTCTATAAATAAATAAATATCTTGTGTAAAATTGTATCATATTTAATAGTTTTTCCTAGTAAATATAAGCTATTTCATATACACCTCGCATAACATCAGTTGACTAGTTGACCTAGTCAACTAGTTTGCCCACTTGGCAACCTCGGTCCCTCAAGTTTCAAAGCGGGTGCGGGAATTAACCAAACGAATATTTTTAAAACGCTCGAGTAAATGAGTGATGTTATAATTAAATAATTGAAATATTATGAATGCTAGTCAACGGAAACTAGGAATTTAAATAACGAAAGATATTATTAAAAAAAAGATAGTGTTAAAAATAAATTTAACGGAAAAACGCGGGGTGTTACAAACATGACGTTTGACCAAAATATGTCGCATTCACTTCATAAGTAAAAGGATGTTTCAAGTTTACAAAAGTAGTTCAAAGACTAGTTACATTACAAAGTTTAACGTACGAATGAAACCTATGCGACACAATTTAAAGTAGTCAAAAGACGCTCCAACTATGCATGTATACTCGACATCCAAGCAAGTATCAAAAAGAGTGCGGAAGCATGTATCAAGTTGTGACGACCCGGAAATTTCCGACCAAATTTGAACTTAATTCTTATATGATTCTGACACGATAAGCAAAGTCTGTAATATTGAGTCTCAAAAACTTTGAACTGTTTTGTACATTCAATTGACCTTCGACCATTCTCGACGATTCACGAACAACTATATATAAATAGATACATATACATTTAACCCATCACATTAGTAATAATAATTATTATTAAATATTATTAGTATTATCATTGTTATTAATAGTTATTATTATTATGATAATTATTAACAATATTATTATTATTAATGTATTCAGTAATTATTAAATATAATATATGAAAATAAATTAATTACGCGTAATGAAAAAGATCTGTTAGGCCCATCAACTTGTTATAAATTTACCGATTTTCTGATTCCGTGGAATATGAGGATTAAAGTGGATTACAATATTAATGGTTTCAATGCACTAATTATTTTTGCTTTTGACAACTATAATTATATTTAATATAGATTAGCATTTTACTCCGTACCAATTTGTGATTGAGATTGAAAACTGATCCATTATAATCACAACCACATCACTATCTCTCTTTATTCTTTTCTTGTCTTTAGTTTCTGTCGACACCATAAATCCTACAACCCATATTGATAAATTATTATTACTGTAGTTGATTGATACTATTATTTCACGGGCATAAGAGATAGATAATGATACATATGCACACAAAAAGCAGAATACACATTTTCTTCATCTATTATCTCTCTCTTCCTCTCTACTTGTAAAACCGTCACCACTTCACCATGATGTACCATCTTAAACCACCACTTGCAAACCGAAGGACCACCCGTCATATCCTAACTTCACAACTCACCATCAATCGTTATCTACTGTTCCTGCAGGACGTCAACTCATCACCACCATCTACGGTATATCTCTTATTATTTTGATTGTATCTGCACCAAGACCACAACCGTTAAGACCACCATGACCCGTCACCATTACCATCATCTTTTTCCCTCTCCTTCTCTCTACAAATCCTTGTAATCGAAACCCACTTCATAGTGAACCACCATCGTACGAAACCACCATCAAGAACAATCCAACACCATCACTAGACTATCATAACACCCACTTACCAATTTTTTATTTTATTTTTTTAGCTTTCCTGTTCGTGAACATAATTAACACCAACATCATTTTTCTCATACTAGACATCATCATTTTCATTCACAAACACACTAGCATCTGCATGATTATTCGACTACCACTACTACATTTCGCTGTTGTCCTGGTTCGATTCAATACCAAACCTCAAGAATCATCCTCACAACTTGTTACTTGATTAAAAACCACAACCCAAACAAACACCTCAAATCTTCACCACCCTCATGTTTTCTATGACTTTTCCCGTTTATTTTTTTTTATTTTTTTTCTTCTTCTTTTCGATCACCACCTTCGTTACACACATGAACACCATCACGAAATCATCTAGCCATGACTGCTATACGTTCCCTTCTATCCTACCATGCTTCTATTTTCGTTCAGCTACTGGCCACTGTCCAACCACCGTATACCGCCACAAAACACCACTCTTTGAACTTATTGTTGCGTGTTTCCGTTTCTGGGTCAGTCCGACACAAACCACATGTAAACCCAGCTGCGTATTCATTTTTTGTTGTTGTTCTGATTATAAGAAAATTAAAGAAAAGGGGTGATAAGATATAAAGGTATTAATAAAGAAGATAAGTGTTGTTTAATGAATTATTTGAGGATATAATTGATGGTTGCTGGTCAACGGAATCCAACTAGATATAAGCACCGATATTTTTTTTTTTTGGTTGTCACCACTTTTATCAAAATGCCACTCAAGCCATTTAAGGATATCATGCACTCATTTAGTTTAAGAAAATGGGCCGTGATCATTGTTATCAAGATTGGGCTGCCACGTTTCTAATAGTTGGGCCATGTTAAAAAAAAAAAAAAAAAAAAAAACCAAGTGCTAGTCTAATTACTGCTAGGCTGCTGCTACTTCATATAAATTTTTTTTTTTTTGACGTTACAATACAAAGATATATGATGGAAGATGATATGGGAGTGGGGTTAATGAAAGTGTTGTTAAGGATTAAATAATGAGGTTTTGATAGGTGATTAAATGTTAATGTTGTGAATGATTAATATAAATGTTGGAAGTGATAATAATAAAAATGATACATAAAGAATTGATGATGATAGATAAGATGATGGTTATAGGATTTAGTTTATGATTTATATCATAAAAATTGGCATAGATCGATGGTTTGTAGTGTTGGGAGTTGAATGAGAGGTCTGGGGTACGAAACTGGGCAACAGTATTTTTATAATTTTTTTTTTTTAAAAGGAAGCTGTCTTAAAAACTCATGCTTGTTGGGCTGCTATCTTCTACATGGGCCAGTAAAGACAATTTGATGTTGGGCCGATGTAATTGGACTAGGGTATAGATATATGGTGATGATATGGGTTATAAGGTTATAATTCGGTATTAAAACAGAAAAACTGAATCGGTCAAATGGTTAGAGGAAGTGTTGGGTTAGCGGGACGTCGCGGGTTCAAGCCCGGACTTGGGCATTTTTCTAAGAGCTACTTCGTTGAGGTAGTTATCTACTTAATTATTTATGATTATCATTATTATTATCATAATTATTATCATTACTATTTTAATTATCATTATTATTTCAATTATCATTTTTATTATTACTTTTATAACAAATAAATATTATACTTATATTACATATAATTATATACTAAACATATTAACATTATTTTTATAAATATTACAAATAACAAATTATTGATAAAATACTAATATACATATTAAGATATCTACATGTATAAATATTAATCATTTTAAATATATACAAATTAAATACATATAACATATAAACTAAGATATACTATATATAAGTTGTTCGATTACAAATATATGTGTTAATATACATTAATGATATAGGTTCGTGAACCCGAAGCCAACCCTATACTTGTTCAATGTCGTCATATGTACTTTTACTACAAAATACAGTATGGTGAGTTTCATTAATCCCTTTTTAAATGCTTTTGCAATATATATTTTTGGGACTGAGAATGCATGCGCTGTTTTTATAAATGTTTTACGAAATGTACACAAGTGATTGAAACTACATTATATGGTTGAATGATCGAAATCGAATATGCCCCTTTTTATATAGTCTGGTAATCTAAGAATTAGGGAACAGAAACCCTAATTGACGCGAACTCTAAAGATAGATCTATCGGGCCCAACAAGCCCCATCCAAAGTACCGGATGCTTTAGTACTTCGAAATTTATATCATGTCCGAAGGAGGATCCCGGAATGATGGGGATATTCTTATATGCATATTGTGAATGTCGGTTACCAGGTGTTCAATCCATATGAATGATATTTTTGTCTCTATGCATGGGACGTATGTTTATGAGAAATGGAAATATGAAATCTTGTGGTCTATTAAAATTATGAAATGATTATTTATGTTAAACTAATGAACTCACCAACCTTTTGGTTGACACTTGAAAGCATGTTTATTCTCAGGTACGAAAGAAATCTTCCGCTGTGCATTTGCTCATTTTCGAAATATTACTTGGAGTCATTCATGACATATTTCAAAAGACGTTGCATTCGAGTTATCAAATTCATCAAGATTATTATTAAGACAATTATAGTTAGATATATTATGAAATGGTATGCATGTCGTTAACTTTCGATGTAATGAAAGATTGTCTTTTCAAAAATGAATGCAATGTTTGTAAAATGTATCATATAGAGGTCAAGTACCTCGCGATGTAAGCAACTGTTGTGAATCATTTATAATCGATATGGACTTCGTCCAGATGGATTAGGACGGGTCATCACAGTTGGTATCAGAGCGGTGGTCTTAGCGAACCGGGTCTTGCATTAGTGTGCCTAACTAATAAGTCGTTAGGATGCATTAGTGAGTCTGGACTTCGACCGTGTCTGCATGTCAAAAGTTTTGCTTGTCATTTTTGTCAGAAATCATTTGTTTATCATCCTTAGTAAATTACCTGCTTATTATTCTTAGTCTAGACACATCTTATTGCAATGACTGCATGAATAGTGTATAGACAAAAACTTCATATCTTAACGTATCTACTAATTCATATCTTAGCGTTTCTGTTATTGTTATCTTTACCAGACAGCTTCCGTAGATTCCTCCTAAACTTATGAGATTTTAGTATTACATATGCATATGTAAATTTTGTATTACAGGGTACTAATCTACATCCTATAATCTATTTCTTATCGAAAATCCTTCATCTGGTAGTACGAGATGAATACTGCAACCAGTTCGAGTCCCTCAGATTCCAATAGCTATTCCGATAGTTATTCCGACAGCTATTCCGACATAGATGTTCATCTAAGCTCCGAAAACAGCGTCATCGGCATGAATCAACCAATCAGCCATTATCAAGTCATCTTATGGGTTCGTAGTCGACTTGATAAATGGAAACGCACAGAAGGAAATCCCTTCCATCAACCAAATTCACCTCTTGACAATGAACCTGAAGCGTTTACCGGCGAACCTGTTCGAGACACCATTTTCAGTCTCATTTCCAGGATACCTCGACAAGATTATATTCTATCTACAATTCTGAACCTTATTCATCCGCTCGTTCTCACCGATAATCATCCTGGAGTAATAAGTCAACGAACTTCGCGCTCGAATAATCAATTCGGAGAATATGGTGCAAAATGTACCAGCTTCAGCAACATCACCGGCACCAACAGTACAATCAATAACAGCACCAGTACCATCAACAATCCATGCTTCAATATCATCATATGTACTTTGAGTATGATCTTCGTTCTACCTCATTTATCTTCGTTCGACATGGCGAATATGTAATCTCTAAAGTTTTAGAGATTATTTATTCTAGTTCCAACCGAAAAGCAAATGAGTTTAATATCATATTAACTTATTAAATCCATGAATACATCTGAAGAAAATATATATGTACATATGTTTTCATAAAGATTGTAACTAAAAATTCTCTTGTACAAACTGTTAATGGTGAAAATATTTTAACGGGTAGGTAATACCCGAGGACTATTTAAATTTCACATTAATAAGTTACATTGTACGTTCTTCGAAGCTGATTTAACAGTCATTTACGATCCTACTTACATCCATCGATATACGTATCCGTTCACCACAGAATAACCATTTTTATTCAATTTCATATTTGGATTTTAATCTATCAGAATCCAACAAGTGGCATAATGAAGAAATAATGGACACAATAAAAATTGATTAGAAACAGACTAATTAACAATATGAATTTTTGTTAAGAAACCACGCTAACAAAATCCTAGCTAACTGTTCCTAGCTAACTGATTACATTCTATTTATCGCAATTTAATTATCGCAATTTTATTTATCGTCATTTAATTTCTGTTATTTACTTTACGCACTTTATTTATCGTCATTTATTTTCTGTTATTTATTTTACGCACTTTAAATATCGGGACACGTATACAAGGTTTTGACATATCATATCGATGCATCTATATATATTATTTGGAATCACCATAGACACTTTATATACAGTAATGATCGAGTTCTCTATACGGGGTTGAGGTTGATTCTCAAATAATATATATACTTTGAGTTGTGATCGAGTCTGAGACATGTACACGGGTCAAGATATTTATTAATTAATTCGAATATTATATATTAAACTATATGTAAATTATTAGACTGTTAACTGTGGACTACCGACTGTGGACTAATAGCATTGGACAATTAAAATGAATTAAAATATTGATTGTAACATATGAAACTAAACAATTCTTCAAGTTTGCCACTTGATTTCATCTTAAACTTCATTCGTATATTGACAATTACAATCTGCGATTCAAACCTTTCATAATTCTTGAAAATAACTCAACTGAGAGGATGAACCAACCGCACTTCATCTACAGAAGAAAAGATTGATGTATATAGTTATGCACCTGAAAACACTCGGAACTTGATTAAACGTTTAACACGTATCTGTACTAACTCTTTGGCGTTGTTATTACCGAAAATAATTTTACAATCCCTCTCCAAATTAGCCAATTTTGTCACAGCTTTAACAAGTCAACTTCAACTTTTCACTCGGATTAGCTTATTATAACCCTGATATATAATTTGTCTTTCGTCATCGATACCGGGAAACCGTTTATATCTCACCACGTTAGCAGTAAATTTACCAACAACTCCGTTGATCTTTGACTTTCCGAAAAATCACTATATTCAGTGAAACCCTATTATTTACTCATTTACACCTTATAACGAGAATACTATACCAACTACCGGGAATTAGCAATCAGTATTTTGAAATCTCGTAGCATTTCTACATCAATAGTTATATGTATACATATGACAATTATCTCCTAGAATTACGATCTTCAATTCTGAAATTTTGAAAAGGCACCCAGTTTACGAATCGATACTCAGAATGTTGAAAAAGTTGAATGAAGCAGCATAAACTGTAGGCAACCGTAAAAGACATTAGTCGTCGGAAGTTTAATGATAAAGAATAATATGTTGGAAAAGTTCAGAAACGTTGGAACTGGAAAACGGATAGAGTTAACCATGAAGGAGACCAAGGACAAATACAAGGACCATACCCTATATTCAAAGAATCCAGATAATTCTGGATCCGTTGAAATCTTTAGAGAATATCTTACTCCGAAGTCATGTTAAAATCTTGCGGAAAATCTTTCTCCATCAACCATCGAACTTAGAAATTTCAAAATATCATCATCAATATCTTCAATATTTCTGAGGATATTTTCATAAATATTCTCGTCCGAAATTATATACCTCTTCGTGCTTCCGGAGTATCATTATATTGGAAACATTCAATAGAAAATTTAGTACCAAAAAGCAGATTATGCGAAACTATGAAGAAAGCCGTGGTCAAATCACAAAGAATAAGTTTGACTTCAAAGAATTCAAATGATTCAATGCCTACTAAAGTCTTTAGCGAATACCTTGCTCTTTACTCTAAACCCTTGCGGACAATAGTTTCTATCATCCTCTGATCTTAGATATTCCGAGATATTATCGTATCTTTTGTTATAAATATCCTCGATATTTCTGAATATATTTTCATAACTAATCTTATCTGAAGTTATTAATCTCTTTGTGCTATCAGTATTACATCATATAGAAACTGTTAGTTTCTATATTCTGTAAACTTTCGAACTTGAAATATGAATGATATTGAAGTAATGTTAGGAACTGAAGCATGAGTTAGTATAATATAATGACACTTGATCAACGTGATTATATTACAGTAAGTCATGCTGAGTTCCTAATGGGACATGATGATTCACAGATCATAACGTCATCATGTGCCATGTTACATAGCTCTTTCATTCTGCTTAACTTCTAAACATATCAAGAAAGTATATTCTTGATAGTTCTATTCTCAGTAATTCTGGTAATTTGACAAATCAAGATCGTGCCATTACAATTTCCTTCTTAGAACATTCACGATGTTCATTCTGAAATTCATATCTATGAATACTGGATCTTTGTTCGCTTGACTTAAAGTAGGGAAGAGAAAACAAAATCATGAAACTTCAAAATATCAATGGGGGTATAAATCACAGTAAATTGGAGAGAGTAGTAACTGTGGATGATAATGATTACAGAAAGATAGAAGCAGAGGCATCGGAATATAAGAGAAAAAAAAAATAAAGCCCAATAACAACACAGAAGTTACAAACCGTAGATATTAATACGAATAGCAATATAAAGACATGGTATAATTAAGAATAGTATCACCCCAAGGTAATAGTAGAAGTAATCAGATTCTTCTGGTGGAAGATTGAAAAGAAGGATGACAGAAAAGATAATTAGAAAAATATCAAGGATTAGAACCGGATTGAGCATTTTCACAATCTTTTGGATGTATGAACTAAGAAAGAAAGTATAAGAATGGTGAGAATAATGGAACGGAAGAGTTTAATTTATAATAGGAATATCAGGCAGAGTAATCAAGGCAGATCACCGTATTTAATTATAGAGATCTTAATTTCCTTATTCACCGAAGAATCAAATCTTTTAGATTTCGAAGTTTTTTTTTAAAACTCCTTGAATTCATGGATTTAACAGTGACTACGTCAAAAGTTAAGACGACCCTCTATTTAACTCATTCCACTCTTTTGTAATAGCTTCATTCGTACTCTTCGAATAATCGAATTGTTTTATCCATATTACTCAATGATGATAAAACTCTATTTATCAACTCATATTCGTCATGAAATTTTTTTATTGTTAGCCATGACGACCTCACTCAAATTTCGGGACGAAATTTCTTTAACGGGTAGGTACTGTGACGACCCGGAAATTTCCGACCAAATTTGAACTTAATTCTTATATGATTCTGACACGATAAGCAAAGTCTGTAATATTGAATCTCAAAAACTTTGAACTGTTTTGTACATTCAATTGACCTTCGACCATTCTCGACGATTCACGAACAACTATATATAAATAGATACATATACATTTAACCCATCACATTAGTAATAATAATTATTATTAAATATTATTAGTATTATCATTATTATTAATAGTTATTATTATTATGATAATTATTAACAATATTATTATTATTAATGTATTCAGTAATTATTAAATATAATATATGAAAATAAATTAATTACGCGTAATGAAAAAGATCTGTTAGGCCCATCAACTTGTTATAAATTTACCGATTTTCTGATTCCGTGGAATATGAGGATTAAAGTGGATTACAATATTAATGGTTTCAATGCACTAATTATTTTTGCTTTTGACAACTATAATTATATTTAATATAGATTAGCATTTTACTCCGTACCAATTTGTGATTGAGATTGAAAACTGATCCATTATAATCACAACCACATCACTATCTCTCTTTATTCTTTTCTTGTCTTTAGTTTCTGTCGACACCATAAATCCTACAACCCATATTGATAAATTATTATTACTGTAGTTGATTGATACAATTATTTCACGGGCATAAGAGATAGATAATGATACATATGCACACAAAAAGCAGAATACACATTTTCTTCATCTATTATCTCTCTCTTCCTCTCTACTTGTAAAACCGTCACCACTTTACCATGATGTACCATCTTAAACCACCACTTGCAAACCGAAGGACCACCCGTCATATCCTAACTTCACAACTCAACATCAATCGTTATCTACTGTTCCTGCAGGACGTCAACTCATCACCACCATCTACGGTATATCTCTTATTATTTTGATTGTATCTGCACCAAGACCACAACCGTTAACACCACCATGACCCGTCACCATTACCATCATCTTTTTCCCTCTCCTTCTCTCTACAAATCCTTGTAATCGAAACCCACTTCATAGTGAACCACCATCGTACGAAACCACCATCAAGAACAATCCAACACCATCACTAGACTATCATAACACCCACTTACCAATTTTTTTTTTTTTTTTTTTTAGCTTTCCTGTTCGTGAACATAATCAACACCAACATCATTTTTCTCATACTAGACATCATCATTTTCATTTACAAACACACTAGCATCTGCATGATTATTCGACTACCACTACTACATTTCGCTGTTGTCCTGGTTCGATTCAATACCAAACCTCAAGAATCATCCTCACAACTTGTTACTTGATTAAAAACCACAACCCAAACAAACACCTCAAATCTTCACCACCCTCATGTTTTCTATGACTTTTCCCGTTTATTTTTTTTTATTTTTTTTCTTCTTCTTTTCGATCACCACCTTCGTTACACACATGAACACCATCACGAAATCATCTAGCCATGACTGCTATACGTTCCCTTCTATCCTACCATGCTTCTATTTTCGTTCAGCTACTGGCCACTGTCCAACCACCGTATACCGCCACAAAACACCACTCGTTGAACTTATTGTTGCGTGTTTCCGTTTCTGGGTCAGTCCGACATAAACCACATGTAAACCCAGCTGCGTATTTATTTTTTGTTGTTGTTCTGATTATAAGAAAATTAAAGAAAAGGGGTGATAAGATATAAAGGTATTAATAAAGAAGATAAGTGTTGTTTAATGAATTATTTGAGGATATAATTGATGGTTGCTGGTCAACGGAATCCAACTAGATATAAGCACCGATATTTTTTGTTTTTGGTTGTCACCACTTTTATCAAAATCCCACTCAGGCCATTTAAGGATATCATGCACTCATTTAGTTTAAGAAAATTGTCCGTGATCATTGTTATCAAGATTGGGCTCCTACGTTTCTAATAGTTGGGCCATGTTAAAAAAAAAAAAAAAAAAAAAAAACCCAAGTGCTAGTCTAATTACTGCTAGGCTGCTGCTACTTCATATAAATTTTTTTTTTTTTTTTTTGACGTTACAATACAAAGATATATGATGGAAGATGATATGGGAGTGGGGTTAATGAAAGTGTTGTTAAGGATTAAATAATGAGGTTTTGATAGGTGATTAAATGTTAATGTTGTGAATGATTAATATAAATGTTGGAAGTGATAATAATAAAAATGATACATAAAGAATTGATGATGATAGATAAGATGATGGTTATAGGATTTAGTTTATGATTTATATCATAAAAATTGGCACATATCGATGGTTTGTAGTTTTGGGAGTTGAACGAGAGGTCTGGGGTTCGAAACTGGGCAACAGTATTTTTATATTTTTTTTTTTTAAAAGGAAGCTGTCTTAAAAACTCATGCTTGTTGGGCTGCTCTCTTCTACATGGGCTAGTAAAGACAATTTGATGTTGGGCCGATGTAATTGGACTAGGGTATAGATATATGGTGATGATATGGGTTATAAGGTTATAATTCGGTATTAAAACAGAAAAACTGAATCGGTCAAATGGTTAGAGGAAGTGTTGGGTTAGCGGGACGTCGCGGGTTCAAGCCCGGACTTGGGCATTTTTCTAAGAGCTACTTCGTTGAGGTAGTTATCTACTTAATTATTTATGATTATCATTATTATTATCATAATTATTATCATTACTATTTTAATTATCATTATTATTTCAATTATCATTTTTATTATTACTTTTATAACAAATAAATATTATACTTATATTACATATAATTATATACTGAACATATAAACATTATTTTTATAAATATTACAAATAACAAATTATTGATAAAATACTAATATACATATTAAGATATCTACATGTATAAATATTAATCATTTTAAATATATACAAATTAAATACATATAACATATAAACTAAGATATACTATATATAAGTTGTTCGATTACAAATATATGTGTTAATATACATTAATGATATAGGTTCGTGAACCCGAAGCCAACCCTATACTTGTTCAATGTCGTCATATGTATTTTTACTACAAAATACAGTATGGTGAGTTTCATTAATCCCTTTTTAAATGCTTTTGCAATATATATTTTTGAGACTGAGAATGCATGCGCTGTTTTTATAAATGTTTTACGAAATGGACACAAGTGATTGAAACTACATTATATGGTTGAATGATCGAAATCGAATATGCCCCTTTTTATATAGTCTGGTAATCTAAGAATTAGGGAACAGAAACCCTAATTGACGCGAACTCTAAAGATAGATCTATCGGGCCCAACAAGCCCCATCCAAAGTACCGGATGCTTTAGTACTTCGAAATTTATATCATGTCCGAAGGAGGATCCCGGAATGATGGGGATATTCTTATATGCATATTGTGAATGTCGGTTACCAGGTGTTCAATCCATATGAATGATATTTTTGTCTCTATGCATGGGACGTATGTTTATGAGAAATGGAAATATGAAATCTTGTGGTCTATTAAAATTATGAAATGATTATTTATGTTAAACTAATGAACTCACCAACCTTTTGGTTGACACTTGAAAGCATGTTTATTCTCAGGTACGAAAGAAATCTTCCGCTGTGCATTTGCTCATTTTCGAAATATTACTTGGAGTCATTCATGACATATTTCAAAAGACGTTACATTCGAGTTATCAAATTCATCAAGATTATTATTAAGACAATTATAGTTAGATATATTATGAAATGGTATGCATGTCGTCAACTTTCGATGTAATGAAAGATTGTCTTTTCAAAAACGAATGCAATGTTTGTAAAATGTATCATATAGAGGTCAAGTACCTCGCGATGTAAGCAACTGTTGTGAATCGTTTATAATCGATATGGACTTCGTCCGGATGGATTAGGACGGGTCATCACACAAGTAGCGTTCAAGGACCTGAGAAAACATATAGAAAAGTGTCAACGAAAACGTTGGTGAAATCATAGGTGTTTTAGTAAACGTTGCATTTGAACCACAAGGTTTAATATAATATGATTATCAAAATCATTTGCATTCCAAAGTTGTTATTTGTTTCGCGGGCACCCAATTATCAAACTTAACTGTTTTGCACCCTTTGCGTAGTGTTAGAACATACACTTGACCCGAAAATATATTTCATCCGCTAACGGTAGCGAACCGTCCGAATGAGGCTCGTCAAGCCCATGTGATCACATAATATAAGTTCTCGTTTACACCCTAAAAGTGTAACTAATGATAATTGAATTGAGGATTTTTGTTCAAACTCGTACGTGGAATGTTCGTTTTCGTACTTGTGTTCAAAGTGTAAAAGAATGATACGTATATGTTTCTCATCCCATAGTTTAAAGCATAAAAGTTGTTTGAAAGATGGGACTATGATCTCACCTTGAGTGCACGTATGAAAAGTACTTCACAAAGTAACGTGTGCAAAGGACAATGCTAGTCTTGACCTAAACAAATAGATCGTATCAATAAAGGTAAACACGATAGGTCAAAGATGTTCAATTAGTCCTATGGCTCGTTACGACTCGATTATGTAGCATGTGAATCAAATTGTCCAAGTTTCATGCAAGATACAAGTATAGAAACAAGTTAGAAAGATTGTATAATCATTTGGTTAAGTTTGACAAAAAGTCAAACTTTGATCGGTCAAAGTCAACGAAAAAGTCAACACGTTCGGGTCGGGTCCCGAACTTTTTTTCTGAGGTTTTTATTCATATATAAGCATGTTAGAACAAGTTACATGTGAATCGGAGGTCCATAGCATGCCACACATTTTTCGTATATTGGACAAGGAGGTCAGAATCAAACTACGCCTATTGTCGCGCCGCGACAAAGGCTAGCCGCACCGCGGCGAATAGCGGGTGCTGGTACCTGGTCAGTCTCAATTATCTAAGTCCCAAATCAACATTCAAACTAACACAAACCGTAAACACTTAGAACTCGTATCTTATATCGTTGGACATGTAATTTGACAAGGAACACGACTAAGCACATTTCAACAACCAAAAACATCATCTGTAACAATCGACTTTCCAAAATAAATGATCAATTAATGTTCATCATAAATGCTCAAGTTCATAAATGCACAAAATAGGATTCGGGATTTAAATGCATACATATGACACGCCATTTCGTAGGTAATCAAGCATACAATCTAACTAACCATTTACTAACAACAATTCATGGCATTCAATTCCTCAAAAATGCATTTCAAGTTCATCAAACCCTAACCCAATTCACCAAAATCACTAATCAAGTTCATGAACTTTTCTAAAGCAACCTACACATCAAATTGAAGCTAGTGACACTAGGAACACATTTAATACTTGCACTTTAACATATCAACAACATTTAAGCAACCAAATCATCAATCAAACATACCAAACTTTTAAGTTCATGCTAGTTACCAAAAATAACAAGATCGAACATATAAATCATATATTCATGTTAGACTTGAGCCATAGACACTAATTAACAACTTTATAAGTTAAAAACATCAAGAACACAAAATCTAGTGATTTTAAAAAGTTACCCAAACTTGATGAAATCGGTATGGAATCGAAGAGGAAGTTGCAAGGATTCCAAATATGTAATTTGTTTTGATTGAAACTTGCTAGATGTGATTTAGATGATGAATCTTGGAAATGGATAATTGAAAGAAAATATGGAAGTAGTGAAAGAAAACAGAAATGAAAATGAAAAAGAAGGGAGGTGGGGTTGACTAGTCAAAAGCTAGTCACCTCCTTGGCACTTTGGCAAAACTAGTCCCTCGAGTTTGGTTGCGGGTGCGTGAATTACCTAAACGAGATATTTTTAAAAACGCGTATTAACGAGGGATGTCATAAACATATAACGGAATTTAAATCATTAAACGAAAAAGTAAACGGAAAAAGGCAGGATGTTACACGTGAATCTGAGGCCAACCCTGTATTGTTCAGTTCTGTCATATGAATATTTTTACTACAAAATATTGGATAGTGAGTTTCATTTGCTCCCTTTTTAAATGCTTTTGCAATATATATTTTTGGGACTGAGAATACATGCGCTACTTTTATAAATGTTTGACGAAATAGACACAAGTAATCAAAACTACATTATATGGTTGGATTATTAAACCGAATATCGCCCCTTCAAGTCTGGTAACCTAAGAATTAGGGAAATGGCCCCTAATTGACGCGAATCCTAAAGGTAGATCTATCGGGCCCAACGAGCCCCATCCAGGGTATGGATGCTTTAGTACTTCGAGGTATTATTTAGTATATTAGCTGCGCACTGTATACTGGGGGATATTCTATATGCATCTTGTTAAGGTCGGTTACCAGGTGTTCAATCCATATGAATGATTTTTATCTCTATGCAGTTTGCGAAATGCCTGATATGAGATGGATGTTTATGAAAAATGAAAATCTTGTGGTCTATTAAAATGATGGAAATAAATGATTACGATAAACTAATGAACTCACCAACCTTTTGGTTGACACTTTAAAGCATGTTTATTCTCAGGTATGAAAGAAATCTTTCGCTGTGTATTTGCTCATTTTATAGATATTACTTGAAGTCATTCATGACATATTTCAAAAGACGTTGCATTCGAGTCGTTGAGTTCATCATTATTAAATAAATTATAGTTGGATATATTATGAAATGGTATGCATGCCGTCAACTTTCAATGTAATGAAAGTTTGTCATTCTAAAAACGAATGAAATGTTTGTAAAATGTATCATATAGAGGTCAAATACCTCGCGATTAATCAACTAATGTGAATCGTTTATGATCGATATGGACGGGACACTTCACATTAAGGTCACACTGCTTTTGGAGCTTGAGTGAAACTCCATATCGGAATCCGAGGGACTTGAACTAGTGGCCAATTCCATTTCGTACGATTGAATAAAGGATTTTTCGATATGAAATGATTTCTGACTATCGGATGGTATTCTAATTACATAGAATATCTATATATATAGAACAAATGATTTTGTAGATTACGGAGGAATTTTCGGAATATGTCAGGCAAAGTTTACAGTAACAGATACGCTAATATATGAATTAGGAGATACGATAAGATATGAATTTTGTCTATACACTATTCATGCAATCAATGCAGTAAGATGTGTCTAGACTAAGAACGATAAGCATGTAATTTTCAACAAAAATGATAAGCAAAACTTTTGACATGCAGACACGATCGAAGTCCAGACTCATTAACGCATCTTAATATCTATCAGTTAGACACACTAATGCAAGACCTGGTTCGCTAAGACCACCTCTCTGATACCACATGAGACTACAGTGCGGTCCACATCCCACCCAGTGCCTTTCCAGCTAACCGCTTGGTAACCACTGAGCGTACCTCAGAGACTAATTTTACAGCCCGCCTCTAGACAAAATCCAACCATAATCGGACGGCGAGGATTAAGAGCCAATGCTTTGTCACAGGTAACACTGTGAGAACCCCCTCTACGATTAAGCCGACGAGACAGCTTAAACTGTAGTGACCCGAACTTTTCCATGTTTATATATATTAATTGAGATTGATATTTACATGATTAAATGTTTTCAACATGTTAAGCAATCAAACTTGTTAAGACTTGATTAATTGAAATATGTTTCATATAGACAATTGACCACCCAAGTTGACCGGCGATTCACGAACGTTAAAACTTGTAAAAACGACATGACGATATATATATGGATATACATATGGTTAACATGAGATTATGATAAGTAAGTATCTCCATAAGTATATTAACAATGAGTTATATACATATAAACAAGACTACTAACTTAAGGATTTCGAAACGAGACATATATGTAACGATTATCGTTGTAACGACATTTAAATGTATATATATCATATTAAGATATATTAATATATCATAATATCATGATAATATAATAATTTAACATCTCATTAGATATAATAAACAATGGGTTAACAACATTAATTGAGATCGTTAACTTAAAGGTTTCAAAACAACACTTACATGTAACGACTAACGATGACTTAACGACTCAGTTAAAATGTATATACATTTAGTGTATTTAGATGTATTAAAATACTTTTGGAAGACTTCAAGACATATATCAAAACACTCATACTTAATGAAAATGGTTACAGTTACTTTCTCATTCTTTTCTTTCATCAAGAATTCTAGTCGTATTCTTACCCGTATTATACACAGCTTCAAAACGTACTTACTATGGGTATATACCAATAGGAACTAGCATGGGATTCCACTCTTGATTATGTCATGTATGACTTATCAATTTTAACTTCTACCATGAGCTAGTCAACTAACTAGAACTCCTTTTAACCCCACTCACCACTCACCAATTACCACTCATCATTCACTCCATTTCACTTCCAATTCTCTTTCTAATTCTCTCTCAACACACACACACACACTATTATGAATGTATTTTTCCAGTAGTTAATCATCATATTCATCAAAAATCACTTCAAGAATCAAGCTATAATCATCATAGGAAGAACACTTCAAGAACACTTCAAAAATCCCTTCAAGTTTACTAATTTACTTCCAAGCTTTCTAATCCATTCCAAGTAATCATCTAAGATCAAGAAACCTTTGTTATATACAGTAGGTTATCTTTATTATTCAAGGTAATATTCATATTCAAACTTTGATTCAATTTCTATAACTATAAACTATCTTAATTCGAGTAAAAATATTACTTGAACTTGTTTTTGTGTCATGATCCTACTTCAAGAACTTTCAAGCCATCCAAGATCCTTTGAAGCTAGATCATTTCTTGTCACTTCCAGTAGGTTTACCTACTAAACTTGAGGTAGTAATGATGTTCATAACATCATTCGATTCATATATATAAAACTATCTTATTCGAAGGTTTAAACTCGTAATCACTAGAACATAGTTTAGTTAATTCTAAACTTGTTCGCAAACAAAAGTTAAACCTTCTAACTTGACTTTTAAAATTAACTACACACATGTTCTATATCTATATGATATGCTAACTTAATGATTTAAAACCTGGAAACACGAAAAACACCGTAAAACCGGATTTACGCCGTCGTAGTAACACCGCGGGCTGTTTTGGGTTAGTTAATTAAAAACTATGATAAACTTTGATTTAAAAGTTGTTATTCTGAGAAAATGATTTTTATTATGAACATGAAACTATATCCAAAAATTATGGTTAAACTCAAAGTGGAAGTATGTTTTCTAAAATGGTCATCTAGACGTCGTTCTTTCGACTGAAATGACTACCTTTACAAAAACGACTTGTAACTTATTTTTCTGACTATAAACCTATACTTTTTCTGTTTAGATTCATAAAATAGAGTTCAATATGAAACCATAGCAATTTGATTCACTCAAAACGGATTTAAAATGAAGAAGTTATGGGTAAAACAAGATTGGATAATTTTTCTCATTTTAGCTACGTGAAAATTGGTAACAAATCTATTCCAACCATAACTTAATCAACTTGTATTGTATATTATGTAATCTTGAGATACCATAGACACGTATACAATGTTTCGACCTATCATGTCGACACATCTATATATATTTCGGAACAACCATAGACACTCTATATGTGAATGTTGGAGTTAGCTATACAGGGTTGAGGTTGATTCCAAAATATATATAGTTTGAGTTGTGATCAATACTGAGATACGTATACACTGGGTCGTGGATTGATTCAAGATAATATTTATCGATTTATTTCTGTACATCTAACTGTGGACAACTAGTTGTAGGTTACTAACGAGGACAGCTGACTTAATAAACTTAAAACATCAAAATATATTAAAAGTGTTGTAAATATATTTTGAACATACTTTAATATATATGTATATATTGTTATAGGTTCGTGAATCAACAGTGGCCAAGTCTTACTTCTCGACGAAGTAAAAATCTGTGAAAGTGAGTTATAGTCCCACTTTTAAAATCTAATATTTTTGGGATGAGAATACATGCAGGTTTTATAAATGATTTACAAAATAGACACAAGTACGTGAAACTACATTCTATGGTTGAATTATCGAAATCGAATATGCCCCTTTTTATTAAGTCTGGTAATCTAAGAATTAGGGAACAGACACCCTAATTGACGCGAATCCTAAAGATAGATCTATCGGGCCCAACAAGCCCCATCCAAAGTACCGGATGCTTTAGTACTTCGAAATTTATATCATGTCCGAAGGGTGTCCCGGAATGATGGGGATATTCTTATATATGCATCTTGTTAATTTCGGTTACCAGGTGTTCACCATATGAATGATTTTTATCTCTATGTATGGGATGTGTATTGAAATATGAAATCTTATGGTCTATTATTATGATTTGATATATATAGGTTAAACCTATAACTCACCAACATTTTTGTTGACGTTTTAAGCATGTTTATTCTCAGGTGATTATTAAGAGCTTCCGCTATCGCATACTTGAATAAGGACGAGATTTGGAGTCCATGCTTGTATGATATTGTGTAAAAACTTCATTCAAGAAACTTATTTTGTTGTAACATATTTGTATTGTAAACCATTATGTAATGGTCGTGTGTAAACAGGATATTTTAGATTATCATTATTTGATAATCTACGTAAAGTTTTTTAAACCTTTATTGATGAAATAAAGGTTATGGTTTGTTTTAAAATGAATGCAGTCTTTGAAAAACGTCTCATATAGAGGTCAAAACCTCGCAACGAAATCAATTAATATGGAACGTTTTTAATCAATAAGAACGGGACATTTCAGTTGGTATCCGAGCGTTGCTCTTAGAGAACCAGAATTTTGCATTAGTGTGTCTTATCGAGTTTGTTAGGATGCATTAGTGAGTCTGGACTTCGACCGTGTTTACTTGAAAAATGATTGCTTAACAAATTTTGTTGGAAACTATATATTTTTAACATGTGAATATTATGTGATAGATGTCTACCTCTAGAACAAGTCCCATTGACGCACCTATTAATAATGAAGAGTCAAATGTAAATTGAAATGATTCGTGGACTGATTCACAAGTTCCCGAAGAGGAACCGGAAGAAGTGTCGGAACCAGAAGAAGAATCGAAACCGGAAGAAGAATCGGAACTGGATGAAGAAATAGAACCGGTGGGGGAAATAATAAAACGGTTAAGTAAAAGAAAATCCTCAACCAACCGACCAAGGTTAATTATGGTCAATGGTGTTTCCGCTAAGGAAGCAAAATATTGGGAGGATTACCAATTCTCCGATGAATCGGATTCTGACGAGAATTCCGATGATGTTATAGAAATTACCCCAACTGAATTTAAAAAGGCAAAAGAAAATAATAAGGGAAATGGCATAAAAATAGAGAAATCTAATTCCAACCCCGATGAACTTTATATGTATCGTCAACCCCCGAAGTCCTTAAGTTGTAACAATGACCCGGGAACCTCTAAACCACCAGGTTTTTCTAAACCAATGTGGAAAACGACGGCTCGTATTAGGGGAACATCATATATCCCTAGAAACTTGGCAAAACGAACCAAAACCGAAGAAGAAGAAACAAGCGAGTCGGAATAAGATAGTTGTATTCGTGTGGTGTAATATATGTAATATAGTGTGCTTATGCTTTATGATATATGTAAAAATTTCTTGTATTAATAAGTATTTTTTTTATGAATCTAACTCTTGTTTATTTTACAGTATAAAAACACAAAATGGATAGACAACCCAATATTTTAAGAGACCTACCCGGAGACATGATTGATGAAATCTTGTCTAGAGTCGGTCAGAATTCTTCGGCACAACTATTTAAGGCAAGATCAGTTTGTAAGACATTCGAAGAACGTTCCAAGAATGCCTTGGTTTATAAAAGGCTTTCGTTCGAAAGATGGGGGATATCACATTGGGAAATCCATAAGTTGCGATGTGTTTACTTTGACGCATATATTGCGGGGAACCCAAATGCTATTTTACGCAATGGGTTAAGAAATAATTTTGACTCAATATATCCGAATATTGGACTTCGTGATTTAGAAAAAGCGGCTAACATGCAACATAAAGAAGCATGTTATGCTTACGGATTAGTAATGTTCGCTTCTCACCAAAGTGAGAACAAGAACATCGGGCTACAACTATTAAACAAAACGTTCCCACAAGTGACAGAGTCGGTAATTAGGGTAAGAAATGAGGTTTTTAGATTGTTACGGGACTGTTGGACATTACGTAACCCTCATCCCTTTGACGACGTTACAACACGCTGTCTTATCAACGGCCATAACGGTTATGTTCCACAAGACCAAGGATGGGAAGTAATCCTAGTAAAACCAGAATGCATGACTTGTTTCTGGACGTATGAATTACGTGTCTTTATTGCCTTTGCTGAATGACTTGTGTACTAGCTAGAATTATCTTCACAACCATCTTGTATTAAATTTATTGTGTGCTATATTTCATGCTATATGTTAAATAAGCGGTATTGTAAGTTTGTAAAATATTGTGTAAAAGTTTGAACGCGAAATATTATTATAATCAGTTTTTCATATAGAATTGTAGTAGTTGAATTGTATATTAGCTACTAAGTATGAACTTAACGGGTAGGTACTACCCGAATTTAAACTTATAAAACGCTAATATGAAGAAAAAGCTTTTATAAATGAGTTCATATTATGCTACGAAATACTATTAACTACTCTTAATATTCTGTATGATTAACTTGTTCCATTTGACTATTTTGAAGGAAATGGCACCGACTACTCGACACACCGTGAATATGAATGAAGAGGAATTCCGTACTTTTCTAGCTTCAAACATAGCCGCAGTACAGGCTGCGCTACATACCAACAATAACCTTGAATCTAGCAGTACAGGAAATCGTGTAGGATGCACCTACAAAGAATTCACTGCCTGCAAACCTTTGGAATTTGATGGAACCGAAGGACCGATCGGATTGAAACGGTGGACCGAGAAGGTCGAATCGGTGTTTGCCATAAGTAATTGTACTGAAGAGGACAAAGTAAAGTACGCTACGCATACCTTCACAGGTTCTGCGTTAACATGGTGGAATACCTATCTAGAGCAAGTGGGACAAGACGATGCGTACGCACTACCGTGGTCAGCATTCAAGCACTTGATGAACGAGAAGTACCGTCCCATAACCGAGGTCAATAAGCTCAAGACAGAACTTAGAGGGTTACTAACCCAAGGATTTGATATTACCACGTACGAAAGACGATTCACAGAATTGTGCCTATTGTGTCCGGGAGCATTAGAAGATGAGGAAGAGAAGATCGACGCGTTTGTGAAAGGATTACCGGAAAGAATCCAAGAAGATATAAGTTCACACGAGCCCGCCTCCATTCAACCGGCATGTAGAATGGCTCACAAACTAGTGAACCAGATTGAAGAAAGAATTAAAGAACAGACTGCTGAAGAGGCCAATGTGAAGCAAGTCAAAAGAAAGTGGGCGGAAAACAGTGATAAGAATCACCAATACAACAACAACAGCAATTACAACAATAATCGCAACAATTATCCCAACAATCGCAACATCAATCGCAACTACAACAAACGGCCCAACAACAACAACAACAACAACAGCAACTACAACAATCATCCCAACAACAATAATAACCGCAACAACAACAACAATCAGAAGCAGCTATGCCAAAGGTATGAAAAGTATCACTCGGGGTTCTGCACCAAATTTTGCAACAAGTGTAAAAGAAATGGTCATAGCGCGGTGAAATGTGAGGTCTACGGACCAGCGGTTAATAGAACGAAAGGAACAAATGGTGTCGGAACAAGTAATGGCAGAGCAAGTAGTGTCGGAGCAAGTTATGCCAATGTAGTTTCTTATAAATGTGGAAAACCAGGCCACATTATTAGAAATTGCCCGAACCAGGAGAACACGAATGGACAAGGCCGCGGAAGAGTTTTCAATATTAATGCGGCAGAGGCACAAGAAGACCCGGAGCTTGTTACGGGTACGTTTATTATTGACAATAAATCTGCTTACGTTTAATTTGATTCGGGTGCAGATAGAAGCTATATGAGTAGAGATTTTTGTGCTAAATTAAGTTGTCCATTGACGCCTTTGGATAGTAAATTTTTACTCGAATTAGCAAATGGTAAATTAATTTCAGCAGATAATATATGTCGGAATCGAGAAATTAAACTGGTTAGCGAAACATTTAAGATTGACTTGATACCAGTAGAGTTAGGGAGTTTTGATGTGATAATCGGTATGGACTGGTTGAAAGAAGTGAAAGCAGAGATCGTTTGTTACAAAAATGCAATTCGCATTATACGAGAAAAAGGAAAACCCTTAATGGTGTACGGAGGAAAGGGCAACACGAAGCTACATCTTATTAGTAATTTGAAGGCACAAAAACTAATAAGAAAAGGTTGCTATGCTGTTCTAGCACACGTCGAGAAAGTACAAACTGAAGAAAAGAGCATTAATGATGTTCCCGTCGCAAAAGAATTTCCCGATGTATTTTCGAAAGAATTACCGGGATTACCCCCACATCGATCAGTTGAATTTTAAATAGATCTTGTACCAGGAGCTGCACCAATAGCTCGTGCTCCTTACAGACTCGCACCCAGCGAGATGAAAGAACTGCAAAGCCAATTACAAGAACTTTTAGAGCGTGGTTTCATTCGACCAAGTACATCACCGTGGGGAGCTCCTGTTTTGTTTGTCAAGAAGAAAGATGGCACATTTAGGTTGTGTATCGACTACCGAGAGTTGAACAAACTTACCATCAAGAACCGCTACCCACTACCGAGAATCGACGACTTATTTGATCAATTACAAGGCTCATCTGTTTATTCAAAGATTGACTTACGTTCCGGGTATCATCAAATGCGGGTGAAAGAAGATGATATTCCAAAGACGGCTTTCAGAACACGTTACGGTCATTACGAGTTTATGGTCATGCCATTTGGTTTAACTAATGCACCAGCTGTGTTCATGGACCTTATGAACCGAGTGTGTGGACCATACCTTGACAAGTTTGTCATTGTTTTCATTGATGACATACTTATTTACTCAAAGAATGACCAAGAACACGGTGAACATTTGAGAAAGGTGTTAGAAGTATTGAGGAAGGAAGAATTGTACGCTAAGTTTTCAAAGTGTGCATTTTGGTTGGAAGAAGTTCAATTCCTCGGTCACATAGTAAATAAAGAAGGTATTAAGGTGGATCCGGCAAAGATAGAAACTGTTGAAAAGTGGGAAACCCCGAAAACTCCGAAACACATACGCTAGTTTTTAGGACTAGCTGGTTACTACAGAAGGTTCATCCAAGACTTTTCCAGAATAGCAAAACCCTTGACTGCATTAACGCATAAAGGGAAGAAATTTGAATGGAATGATGAACAAGAGAAAGCGTTTCAGTTATTGAAGAAAAAGCTAACTACGGTACCTATATTGTCATTGCCTGAAGGGAATGATGATTTTGTGATTTATTGTGACGCATCAAAGCAAGGTCTCGGTTGTGTATTAATGCAACGAACGAAGGTGATTGCTTATGCGTCTAGACAATTGAAGATTCACGAACAAAATTATACGACGCATGATTTGGAATTAGGCGCGGTTGTTTTTGAATTAAAGACTTGGAGGCACTACTTATATGGGGTCAAAAGTATTATATATACCGACCACAAAAGTCTTCAACACATATTTAATCAGAAACAACTGAATATAAGGCAGCGTAGGTGGATTGAATTATTGAATGATTACGACTTTGAGATTCGTTACCACCCGGGGAAGGCAAATGTGGTAGCCGATGCCTTGAGCAGGAAGGACAGAGAACCCATTCGAGTAAAATCTATGAATATAATGATTCATAATAACCTTACTACTCAAATAAAGGAGGCGCAACAAGGAGTTTTAAAAGAGGGAAATTTAAAGGATGAAATACCCAAAGGATCGGAGAAGCATCTTAATATTCAGGAAGACGGAACCCGGTATAGGGCTGAAAGGATTTGGGTACCAAAATTTGGAGATATGAGAGAAATGGTACTTAGAGAAGCTCATAAAACCAGATACTCAATACATCCTGGAACGGGGAAGATGTACAAGGATCTCAAGAAACATTTTTGGTGGCCGGGTATGAAAGCCGATGTTGCTAAATACGTAGGAGAATGTTTAACGTGTTCTAAGGTCAAAGCTGAGCATCATAAACCATCAGGTCTACTTCAACAACCCGAAATCCCAGAATGGAAATGGGAAAACATTACCATGGATTTCATCACTAAATTGCCAAGGACTGCAAGTGGTTTTGATACTATTTGGGTAATAGTTGATTGTCTCACCAAATCAGCACACTTCCTGCCAATAAGAGAAGATGACAAGATGGAGAAGTTAGCACGACTGTATTTGAAGGAAGTCATCTCCAGACATGGAATACCAATCTCTATTATCTCTGATAGGGATGGCAGATTTATTTCAAGATTCTGGCAGACATTACAGCAAGCATTAGGAACTCGTTTAGACATGAGTACTGCCTATCATCCACAAACTGATGGGCAGAGCGAAAAGACGATACAAACGCTTGAAGACATGCTACGAGCATGTGTTATTGATTTCGGAAACAGTTGGAATCGACATCTACCGTTAGCAGAATTTTCCTACAACAACAGCTACCATTCAAGTATTGAGATGGCGCCGTTTGAAGCACTTTATGGTAGAAAGTGCAGGTCTCCAATTTGTTGGAGTGAAGTGGGGGATAGACAGATTACGGGTCCGGAGATTATACAAGAAACTACCGAGAAGATCATCCAAATTAAACAACGGTTGAAAACCGCCCAAAGTCTACAAAAGAGCTACGCTGACATTAAAAGAAAAGATATAGAATTTGAAATTGGAGAGATGGTCATGCTTAAAGTTGCACCTTGGAAAGGCGTTGTTCGATTTGGTAAACGAGGGAAATTAAATCCAAGGTATATTGGACCATTCAAGATTATTGATCGTGTCGGACCAGTAGCTTACCGACTTGAGTTACCTCAACAACTCGCGGCTGTACATAACACTTTCCACGTCTCGAATTTGAAGAAATGTTTTGCTAAAGAAGATCTCACTATTCCGTTAGATGAAATCCAAATCAACGAAAAACTCCAATTCATCGAAGAATCCGTCGAAATAATGGATCGTGAGGTTAAAAGACTTAAGCAAAACAAGATACCAATTGTTAAGGTTCGATGGAATGTTTGTAGAGGACCCGAGTTCACCTGGGAGCGTGAAGATCAGATGAAGAAGAAATACCCGCATCTATTTCCAGAAGATTCGTCAACACCTTCAACAGCTTAAAATTTCGGGACGAAATTTATTTAACGGGTAGGTACTGTAGTGACCTGAACTTTCTCATGTTTATATATATTAATTGAGATTGATATTTACATGATTAAATGATTCCAACATGTTAAGCAATCAAACTTGTTAAGACTTGATTAATTGAAATATGTTTCATATAGACAATTGACCACCCAAGTTGACCGGCGATTCACGAACGTTAAAACTTGTAAAAACGACATGACGATATATATATGGATATACATATGGTTAACATGAGATTATGATAAGTAAGTATCTTCATAAGTATATTAACAATGAGTTATATACATATAAACAAGACTACTAACTTAAGGATTTCGAAACGAGACATATATGTAACGATTACCGTTGTAGCGACATTTAAATGTATATATATCATATTAAGATATATTAATATATCATAATATCATGATAATATAATAATTTAAAATCTCATTAGATATAATAAACAATGGGTTAACAACATTAATTGAGATCGTTAACTTAAAGGTTTCAAAACAACACTTACATGTAACGACTAACGATGACTTAACGACTCAGTTAAAATGTATATACATGTAGTGTATTTAGATGTATTAAAATACTTTTGGAAGACTTCAAGACATATATCAAAACACTCATACTTAATGAAAATGGTTACAGTTACTTTCCCATTCTTTTCTTTCATCAAGAATTCTAGTCGTATTCTTACCTGTATTATACACAGCTTCAAAACGTACTTACTATGGGTATATACCAATAGGAACTAGCATGGGATTCCACTCTTGATTATGTCATGTATGACTAATCAATTTTAACTTCTACCATGAGCTAGTCAACTAACTAGAACTCCTTTTAACCCCACTCACCACTCACCAATTACCACTCATCATTCACTCCATTTCACTTCCAATTCTCTTTCTAATTCTCTCTCAACACACACACACACTATTATGAATGTATTTTTCTAGTAGTTAATCATCATCTTGATCAAAAATCACTTCAAGAATCAAGCTATAATCATCATAGGAAGAACACTTCAAGAACACTTCAAAAATCCCTTCAAGTTTACTAATTTACTTCCAAGCTTTCTAATCCATTCCAAGTAATCATCTAAGATCAAGAAACCTTTGTTATATACAGTAGGTTATCTTTCTTATTCAAGGTAATATTCATATTCAAACTTTGATTCAATTTCTATAACTATAAACTATCTTAATTCGAGTAAAAATATTACTTGAACTTGTTTTTGTGTCATGATCCTACTTCAAGAACTTTCAAGCCATCCAAGATCCTTTGAAGCTAGATCATTTCTTGCCACTTCCAGTAGGTTTACCTACTAAACTTGAGGTAGTAATAATGTTCATAACATCATTTGATTCATATATATAAAACTATCTTATTCGAAGGTTTAAACTCGTAATCACTAGAACATAGTTTAGTTAATTCTAAACTTGTTCGCAAACAAAAGTTAATCCTTCTAACTTGACTTTTAAAATTAACTACACACATGTTCTATATCTATATGATATGCTAACTTAATGATTTAAAACCTGGAAACACGAAAAATACCGTAAAACCGGATTTACGCCGTCGTAGTAACACCGCGGGCTGTTTTGGGTTAGTTAATTAAAAACTATGATAAACTTTGATTTAAAAGTTGTTATTCTGAGAAAATGATTTTTATTATGAACATGAAACTATATCCAAAAATTATGGTTAAACTCAAAGTGGAAGTATGTTTTCTAAAATGGTCATCTAGTCGTCGTTCTTTCGACTGAAATGACTACCTTTACAAAAATGATTTGTAACTTATTTTTCCGACTATAAACCTATACTTTTTCTGTTTAGATTCATAAAATAGAGTTCAATATGAAACCATAGCAATTTGATTCACTCAAAACGGATTTAAAATGAAGAAGTTATGGGTAAAACAAGATTGGATAATTTTTCTCATTTTAGCTACGTGAAAATTGGTAACAAATCTATTCCAACCATAACTTAATCAACTTGTATTGTATATTATGTAATCTTGAGATACCATAGACACGTATACAATCTTTCGACCTATCATGTCGACACATCTATATATATTTCGGAACAACCATAGACACTCTATATGTGAATGTTGGAGTTAGCTATACAGGGTTGAGGTTGATTCCAAAATATATATAGTTTGAGTTGTGATCAATACTGAAATACGTATACACTGGGTCGTGGATTGATTCAAGATAATATTTATCGATTTATTTCTGTACATCTAACTGTGGACAACTAGTTGTAGGTTACTAACGAGGACAGTGTAACATCCCGCCTTTTTCCGTTTACTTTTCCGTTATACTAATATAAAGTCCGTTATATGTTTATAACATCTCCCGTTGATACGCGTTTTAAATTATCTCGTTTAGGTAATTCCCGCACCCGAGCGAAAGTTGAGGGACTAAACTTGACAAGGGATCAAACCCTTGACTAGGTCAAAGGGTCAACCCCTTTCACCCATTCATTTCCACCTCCATCTCTCTCTCTTTCTCTCTAGCAAGAACACACACACCCAATTATCCAAATTCATTCATTCATCATCTAAATCCGGATTAAGGAGCTAGCAACCAAATAAATTACATATTCGTGATCCTCTCTTCATCCTCTTCATTTTGGTACCAACTTCATCTCGTTTGGGTAACTTTCTAAAATCACTAGATTTTGTGTTCTTGATGTTTTTAACTTATAAAAGTGTTAATTAGTGTCTATGGCTCAAGTCTAACATGAATATATGATTTATATGCTCGATCTCGTTGATTTAGTGTAACTAGCATGAACTTGAATTTTGGTGTGTTGTTCTTGAATCTTGGATGATCATATGTTGTTAGATGTTAAAAGTTGATGTTATAATTGTGTTACTAGTATCACTAGCTTCAATTTGATGTGTAGGTTGCTTTAGAAAAGTTCATGAACTCGATTTATGATTTTGGTGAAATTGGGTTAGGGTTTGATGAACTTGAAATGGACTTTTGATGCATTGAATGCCATGGATTATGGTTGGTAAGTGTTTAGTTAGAATGTATACTTGATTACCTTCGAAACGGCATATCATTCATGTAAATTGGTTGCCCGAATCATTGAATTGCATTTATGAACTTGTATGCGATTAATGTTGAGCATTAGATGCGATTTTGGTTGTTATAATAGGTAGATTGATTGATGAAATGTGTTTAGTTGTGTTCTTTGTCAAATTACCTTTCCAACGATATAAGGTGCGAGTTCTAAATGTTAGCGGTTTGTAATTTATGCTTGAAAGAGTTTTGATTTGGGACTTGAACAATTGAGACTGACCAGGTACCAGCGCACGGCTAATGCCGCGGCGCGGCCAGACCATGTCGCGGCGCGACATAAGCCTTGGTCAGGCTCTGACCACCATGTCCAAATTACGAAAAATGTTTGGCATACTACGGACCTCCGATTCACATGAAACTTGTTCTAACATGTTCATATATGATTAAAAACCTCAGAAAAATAGTTCGGAACCCGACCCGAACGTGTTGACTTTCGTTGACTTTGACCGACCAAAGTTTGACTTTTAATCAAACTTAACCAAATATTTGTGCAATCGTTCTAACATGTTTTTATACTTGTACCTTGCATGAAACATGACAATTTGATTCACATGCTATTATGATCGAGTCTTAACGAGCCATAGGACTAATTGAACATCTTTGACCTATCGTGTTTACCGTTATTGATACAACCTATTGTTTAGGTCAAGACTAGCATTGTTCTTTGCACACGTTTACTTGTTGAAGTACTTTACTACTCGTGCACTCAAGGTGAGATCATAGTCCCACTTTTACTCTTTTTGAACTTACATTTGGGATGAGAAAACATAAACATTTCTTTACTAAGTGAACACAAGTACAGGAAAACAAACATTCTACATACGAGTTTAGAACAAAATCCTCAATTCGATTATCATTAGTTACACTTGCCGGGTGTAAGCGAGAACTTATGTTGTATGGATCCATATGGGTTTGACAAACCCTCATTTAAACGGTTCGCTACCGTTTACGAATGAAATATATTTTCGAGAAACAGTGTATGTTCTAGCACTAAGTGATGGGGTTCAATGGAAGGAAACGTTAAGCATTGATAATTGGGTGCTCGTGAAACAAACTTTTGGAATGTATTACTATTATTTCATTGATGCAAATCTTGTGGTTCACTTGTACTTACTTACTTAAACCTATGATTTCACCAACGTTTTCGTTGACAGATTTCTATGTTTTTCTCAGGTCCTTGAATGATACATGATACATGCTTCCGCTCATTATTTGATACTTGCATTGGATGTCGAGTATATGTGCATTTCATGGAGCGTCTTTTGACTTTACTTTAAACCGTGTCGCCTAGATTTCATTCGTATTATAACGCTGTAACTTAACTATTGGTTGAACAATTCTTGTAAACTTTGGGAACAATCTTTATTTTGAAATGAAGGCGACATATCTTTTGGTCAAACGTTGTTTTAAAGACTTATGACCACGTAACGGGACCTAAGTAGACGGCGCCGTCAATGACGATTTGGTCGGGTCGCTACAGATGGTATCAGAGCGTTGGTTGTAGGGATTTAGAGTTCATTGGTGTCAACCCCGAGTCATAGGGTACATTGATGAGTCTAGACTACAACCGGCATATAGACTTGAAGTAGGAATTACTTGACTACTTGTGCATTTATACTCGAACGCTTCTACTCATATCTACTCTTAGTTCATCTTAATCTCACGTTGTTTAATTTGATTGACACGCCACCTTGACTTTATAGAATAATGTCGAATGCACATATGAATCAGGGTAATATAATTTCCGGGATTATATTACGGTGACTCATATGAACGTTCCGACATTATGACATAAAGAATTTAAGGCGAGTCGAGGAAAAAAAAAAAAAAAAAAAAAAAAAAAAAAAAAAAAACTTCTCTTTATCTTTATCCTATATCACGGTTAGTATTATTGAGAATACTAATCAATGATATTCTTGTGTCTTGAAGGAACAATGGCTCCTCGTCGTGTACGCCGCAATGAAACTCCCGAACAAGCTCTCGAACGGATGATAGCCACCGCCGTAGATGCGGCCATGGCCGGTCACTCATCCAACAATAATAATAATAACAACCACAACAACAACAACAACAACAACCAAGGAGCCGGTAACTCTAGCGAAGGGTGCTCCTACAAAGCTTTCATGGGGTGCAAACCCCACACTTATGATGGAACCGGGGGACCGGTTGTGCTTACTCGTTGGTTTGAACAAACCGAGGCTGTCTTTAGCATAAGCGGTTGTCGGGACCAAGACAAGGTCAAATACTCCACTCACACTTTCTCCGGAATTGCTCTAACATGGTGGAACACCTATGTTCAATCGGTGGGTACCGATGAAGCTCATGCCCTCTCTTGGGCCGATCTAAAGGAAAAGATGATTGTTGAATATTTTCCGCGCGAAGAAACCCGAAAGCTTGAGGAAGAACTAAGAGCTTTGAAAGCGGTCGGAAACGATCTTAAAGCTTATAATCAACGCTTCGCCGAACTATCCTTGATGTGTCCTAATCTTGTTAACCCCGAATCTCAAAGGATTGAGCTCTACATGCTCGGTCTTCCAAAAAGCATCAAACAAGGGGTGATGTCATCCAAACCCACTACTCATCAAGCCGCTATGAACATGGCTCGCCAACTAATTGAAACGGTTGACGAAATCGTAATTCCGGCACCTAAGGCCGAGGATAAATCGGGCGGCAACAAAAGAAAGTGGGAACCCTCCCAATCAAGCAACAACAACTTTGCCAAGAAATCTTTCACCTCCGACGGCAAGAAGGGTTATGCCGGGAACCTACCTCTTTGCAACAAATGCAACAAACATCACTTTGGCGAATGTAGTAAGTTAATTTGCCACCGGTGCCAAGGAGTTGGTCATAAGGCCAACGATTGTAAAAGTGCCACTCCCGTTGCTCGAAAGTGGCCCAATGCACCAAAGACGGGCACTTGTTACGAATGTGGTCAAACGGGTCATTATAGAAATGCATGCCCGAAAAGGAAAGATAACACCAATACGCGCGGCCGAGCTTTCAACATCAACACCGAGGAAGCCCGGGATGACACTGAACTAGTCACGGGTACGTTTCTTCTCAACAATTCCTATGTCTCCTGTTTATTCGATTCGGGTGCCGATAAATGCTTTGTATCCAAGACTTTGACTCATTCTTTTAGCACTCCACCTCTTCCATTAGATACCCCTTATACCATTGAAGTGGCTAACGGGAAACTATTAAGTGCCGACACATATTACCGGGGGTGTGCGTTAAACATTTTGGGTAAGGAATTTGAAATTGACTTGATACCCATGGAACTAGGAAGCTTTGATGTAATAATCGGTATGAATTGGTTAGTCAAAACGAAATCTCACATCCTTTGTGATCTTAACGCAATCCGAATTCCTATCGAGAATGGTGAACCTTTGATTGTTTATGGCGATAAGAGTTGCACCAGACTCAATCTCGTTTCGTGCCTTAAAGTTAGAAAACTACTCCGTAAGGGTTGTTTTGCGATCCTTGCCCACATTAAGAAAGTCGAGTCCGATGAGAAGCATATCGATGATGTGCCAATTGTTAGTGACTTTTCCGATGTATTTCCCGACGAATTGCCGGGTCTTCCACCTCATCGACCGGTTGAATTCCAAATCGATCTTATTCCGGGAGCCGCACCCGTAGCACGTGCACCATATAGACTCGCTCCATCTGAAATGCAAGAATTGCAAAGTCAAATCCAAGAACTACTTGATCGTGGTTTTATCCAACCTAGTCATTCACCTTGGGGCGCTCCGATTTTGTTTGTTAAAAAGAAAGACGGATCCCTACGAATGTGCATTGATTATCGTGAACTAAATAAGTTGACGGTTAAGAACCGATATCCTCTTCCTCGCATCGATGACCTCTTTGATCAACTACAAGGGTCTTGTGTATATTCGAAAATCGATCTCCGCTCGGGTTATCATCAATTAAGGGTTAAGGGGGAAGATGTCTCCAAAACCGCTTTCCGAACTCGTTATGGTAGTTATGAATTCCTTGTCATGCCATTTGGTCTCACTAACGCACCGGCGGTGTTCATGGATCTTATGAACCGCGTGTGCAAACCGTATCTCGATAAATTCGTTATTGTGTTCATCGATGACATATTGATCTATTCTAAAAATGAAGAAGAGCACGAACAGCATCTCCGACTTGTGCTTGAACTTTTAAGACAAGAACAACTCTATGCCAAATTTTCCAAGTGTGAATTTTGGTTAAAGGAAGTTCAATTTCTTGGTCATGTTGTAAGTGACCAAGGTATTAAAGTCGATCCCACAAAGATCGAAGCCATTAGTAAATGGGAGACTCCTACTACCCCTACTCACATTCGTCAATTTTTGGGTCTCGCCGGGTACTATCGTAGATTCATCGAAAATTTCTCTTTGGTTGCACGTCCTCTAACCGCATTGACTCACAAGGGAAAGAAATTCATTTGGGCGACCGAACATGAATCCGCGTTCCAAATCTTGAAAACGAAGCTAACCACCGCTCCTATCTTGTCACTTCCCGAAGGCAATGATGACTTTGTTGTATATTGCGATGCCTCAAAACATGGTTTTGGGTGTGTATTGATGCAACGAACGAAAGTCATTGCCTATGCTTCTCGACAACTCAAAATTCATGAACGAAACTATACGACACATGATCTCGAACTCGGAGCCGTTGTCTTTGCACTTAAAATGTGGAGACACTATCTTTACGGGACCAAGAGTACTATCTTTACTGACCACAAAAGCCTCCAACACATTTTCGATCAAAAGCAACTAAACATGAGACAATGAAGGTGGATTGAAACCTTAAACGATTACGATTGCGAGCTTCGTTACCATCCCGGGAAGGCAAATGTAGTAGCCGATGCCTTAAGTCGAAAAGAAAGAGCGGTGCCTCTTCGTGTCCGAGCCTTAAACATCACTATCCACACAAACCTTAATAGCCAAATTCGGGTAGCCCAAGATGAGGCTCTCAAGGATGAAAACCTTTCACACGAGCTCTTGAACATTCTCGTCTCTCGATTCGAAATTAGGGAGACCGGACTCCGATATTACGCCGGAAGGATTTGGGTGCCTAGTTATGGGGACCTACGAAGCCTTATTTTAGACGAAGCCCATAAGTCACGATACTCGATTCACCCCGGTGCCAATAAGATGTACCACGACCTTAAACAGCTATATTGGTGGCCGAACATCAAAAGGGACGTAGCTACTTATGTTTCCAAGTGTTTGACATGTTCCAAAGTCAAAGCCGAACACCAAAGACCGTCCGGACTACTTCGACAACCCGAGATCCCGCAATGGAAGTGGGAAAGAATAACGATGGATTTTATCACCAAACTACCAAAAACGACGGGCGGTTATGATACCATTTGGGTTATTGTTGACCGTCTCACCAAATCCGCACACTTCCTGGCCATGAAAGAAACGGACAAAATGGAGAAACTTGCACAACTTTACATTAAGGAGATCGTAGCCCGACACGGTGTACCTTTATCGATTATTTCCGACCGAGATGGCCGTTTTGTTTCTAGATTTTGGCGTACATTGCAAGAAGCGTTGGGAACGCGTTTAGACATGAGCACCGCATATCATCCTCAAACCGATGGACAAAGCGAACGTACAATTCAAACCTTAGAGGACATGTTACGAGCTTGCGTAGTTGATTTCGGAAAAGCTTGGGACAAGCACTTACCTCTCGCCGAGTTCTCTTACAACAATAGTTATCACGCGAGTATTAAAGCCGCACCTTTTGAAGCGCTATATGGCCGCAAATGTCGTTCACCTCTTTGTTGGGCCGAGGTAGGCGACGTGCAAATCACCGGACCCAAACTCATTCACGAAACCACCGAGAAAATCGTTCAAATTCGAGATAGGCTTAGGACGGCCCGAAGTCGTCAAAAGAGCTATACCGACAAACGACGCAACGATCTTGAATTTCAAGTCGGTGACCGAGTAATGTTAAAAGTCGCACCTTGGAAGGGTGTAATCCATTTTGGGAAACGCGGGAAGCTAAATCCGCGGTATATTGGTCCTTTCGAAATCTTGGAGCGTATTGGAACCGTTGCTTATCGTTTAGATCTTCCGCCTCAATTGAACTCCGTTCATCCTACCTTCCATGTATCTAACTTGAAAAAGTGTCTTGCCGAACCCGATATCGTCATCCCTCTCGAAGAACTTACTATTGATGACAAACTTCATTTTGTGGAGGAACCGGTTGAAATTGTGGACACCTCCGTCAAGACATTGAAACAAAGCCGAATCCCGATTGTCAAGGTTCGTTGGAATGCCAAAAGAGGACCCGAGTTTACTTGGGAAAGACAAGATCAAATGCAAAGGAAGTATCCTCATCTATTTGTGAATTCAGAAACGCAAGATCTCGAGGAAGAAACAACGACTACTACGCCTACTTAAATTTCGGGACGAAATTTCTTTTAAGGAGTAGGTAATGTAACATCCCGCCTTTTTCCGTTTACTTTTCCGTTATACTAATATAAAGTCCGTTATATGTTTATAACATCTCCCGTTGATACGCGTTTTAAATTATCTCGTTTAGGTAATTCCCGCACCCGAGCGAAAGTTGAGGGACTAAACTTGACAAGGGATCAAACCCTTGACTAGGTCAAAGGGTCAACCCCTTTCACCCATTCATTTCCACCTCCATCTCTCTCTCTTTCTCTCTAGCAAGAACACACACACCCAATTATCCAAATTCATTCATTCATCATCTAAATCCGGATTAAGGAGCTAGCAACCAAATAAATTACATATTCGTGATCCTCTCTTCATCCTCTTCATTTTGGTACCAACTTCATCTCGTTTGGGTAACTTTCTAAAATCACTAGATTTTGTGTTCTTGATGTTTTTAACTTATAAAAGTGTTAATTAGTGTCTATGGCTCAAGTCTAACATGAATATATGATTTATATGCTCGATCTCGTTGATTTAGTGTAACTAGCATGAACTTGAATTTTGGTGTGTTGTTCTTGAATCTTGGATGATCATATGTTGTTAGATGTTAAAAGTTGATGTTATAATTGTGTTACTAGTATCACTAGCTTCAATTTGATGTGTAGGTTGCTTTAGAAAAGTTCATGAACTCGATTTATGATTTTGGTGAAATTGGGTTAGGGTTTGATGAACTTGAAATGGACTTTTGATGCATTGAATGCCATGGATTATGGTTGGTAAGTGTTTAGTTAGAATGTATGCTTGATTACCTTCGAAACGGCATATCATTCATGTAAATTGGTTGCCCGAATCATTGAATTGCATTTATGAACTTGTATGCGATTAATGTTGAGCATTAGATGCGATTTTGGTTGTTATAATAGGTAGATTGATTGATGAAATGTGTTTAGTTGTGTTCTTTGTCAAATTACCTTTCCAACGATATAAGGTGCGAGTTCTAAATGTTAGCGGTTTGTAATTTATGCTTGAAAGAGTTTTGATTTGGGACTTGAACAATTGAGACTGACCAGGTACCAGCGCACGGCTAATGCCGCGGCGCGGCCAGACCATGTCGCGGCGCGACATAAGCCTTGGTCAGGCTCTGACCACCATGTCCAAATTACGAAAAATGTTTGGCATACTACGGACCTCCGATTCACATGAAACTTGTTCTAACATGTTCATATATGATTAAAAACCTCAGAAAAATAGTTCGGAACCCGACCCGAACGTGTTGACTTTCGTTGACTTTGACCGACCAAAGTTTGACTTTTAATCAAACTTAACCAAATATTTGTGCAATCGTTCTAACATGTTTTTATACTTGTACCTTGCATGAAACATGACAATTTGATTCACATGCTATTATGATCGAGTCTTAACGAGCCATAGGACTAATTGAACATCTTTGACCTATCGTGTTTACCGTTATTGATACAACCTATTGTTTAGGTCAAGACTAGCATTGTTCTTTGCACACGTTTACTTGTTGAAGTACTTTACTACTCGTGCACTCAAGGTGAGATCATAGTCCCACTTTTACTCTTTTTGAACTTACATTTGGGATGAGAAAACATAAACATTTCTTTACTAAGTGAACACAAGTACAGGAAAACAAACATTCTACATACGAGTTTAGAACAAAATCCTCAATTCGATTATCATTAGTTACACTTGCCGGGTGTAAGCGAGAACTTATGTTGTATGGATCCATATGGGTTTGACAAACCCTCATTTAAACGGTTCGCTACCGTTTACGAATGAAATATATTTTCGAGAAACAGTGTATGTTCTAGCACTAAGTGATGGGGTTCAATGGAAGGAAACGTTAAGCATTGATAATTGGGTGCTCGTGAAACAAACTTTTGGAATGTATTACTATTATTTCATTGATGCAAATCTTGTGGTTCACTTGTACTTACTTACTTAAACCTATGATTTCACCAACGTTTTCGTTGACAGATTTCTATGTTTTTCTCAGGTCCTTGAACGATACATGATACATGCTTCCGCTCATTATTTGATACTTGCATTGGATGTCGAGTATATGTGCATTTCATGGAGCGTCTTTTGACTTTACTTTAAAACGTGTCGCCTAGATTTCATTCGTATTATAACGCTGTAACTTAACTATTGGTTGAACAATTCTTGTAAACTTTGGGAACAATCTTTATTTTGAAATGAAGGCGACATATCTTTTGGTCAAACGTTGTTTTAAAGACTTATGACCACGTAACGGGACCTAAGTAGACGGCGCCGTCAATGACGATTTGGTCGGGTCGCTACAGACAGCTGACTTAATAAACTTAAAACATCAAAAGATATTAAAAGTGTTGTAAATATATTTTGAACATACTTTAATATATATGTATATATTGTTATAGGTTCGTGAATCAACAGTGGCCAAGTCTTACTTCTCGACGAAGTAAAAATCTGTGAAAGTGAGTTATAGTCCCACTTTTAAAATCTAATATTTTTGGGATGAGAATACATGCAGGTTTTATAAATGATTTACAAAATAGACACAAGTACATGAAACTACATTCTATGGTTGAATTATCGAAATCGAATATGCCCTTTTTTATTAAGTCTGGTAATCTAAGAATTAGGGAACAGACACCCTAATTGACGCGAATCCTAAAGATAGATCTATCGGGCCCAACAAGCCCCATCCAAAGTACCGGATGCTTTAGTACTTCAAAATTTATATCATGTCCGAAGGGTGTCCCGGAATGATGGGGATATTCTTATATATGCATCTTGTTAATGTCGGTTACCAGGTGTTCACCATATGAATGATTTTTATCTCTATGTATGGGATGTGTATTGAAATATGAAATCTTGTGGTCTATTATTATGATTTGATATATATAGGTTAAACCTATAACTCACCAACATTTTTGTTGACGTTTTAAGCATGTTTATTCTCAGGTGATTATTAAGAGCTTCCGCTGTCGCATACTTAAATAAGGATGAGATTTGGAGTCCATGCTTGTATGATATTGTGTAAAAACTGCATTCAAGAAACTTATTTTGTTGTAACATATTTGTATTGCAAACCATTATGTAATGGTCGTGTGTAAACAGGATATTTTAGATTATCATTATTTGATAATCTACGTAAAGTTTTTTAAACCTTTATTGATGAAATAAAGGTTATGGTTTGTTTTAAAATGAATGCAGTCTTTGAAAAACGTCTCATATAGAGGTCAAAACCTCGCAACAAAATCAATTAATATGGAATGTTTTTAATCAATAAGAACGGGACATTTCATAAACCAGCTCTGATACCACATGAAGTGACCCGTCCTAATCCATAAGGACGAATACAATAACATATGATTACATTGCGAGGTATTTGACCTCTATATGATACATTTTACAAACATTGCATTCGTTTAAAAAAAAGACAAACTTTCATTACATCGAAAGTTGACAGGCACGCATACCATTTCATAATTTCCAAACTATAAATGTCTTAATCTGTCATTTACTTAATAAAAATCTTTATTAAACTCAACTACTTGAATGCAACGTCTTTTGAAATATACCATGAATGACTCCAAGTAATATCTTTAAAATGAGCATTTGCACAGCGGAAGATTTCTTTCAATCCTGAGAATAAACATGCTTAAAAGTGTCAACCAAAAGGTTGGTGAGTTCATTAGTTTATCATCAAAATTCATTTCCATCATTTTTAATAGACCACAAGATTTTCATATTCATAAACAATCTTACACTTGCAAGTGTATAAAAATCATTCATATGGATTGAACACCTGGTAACCGAACTAACAAGGATGCATATAGAATATCCCCCGCATACTCGCAAGTATGCTATATAACGGCAATCGCAATCACCATAATAAATCGAAGTACTAAAGCATTCTATTTTCCAGAATGGGGTTTGTTAGGCTCATAGATCTATCTTTAGGATTCGCGTCAATTAGGGGCCATTTCCCTAATTCTTAGGTTACCAGACTTTAAGGGACGATATTCGATTTCGATAATCCAACCATATAATGTAGTTTCGATTACTTGTGTCTATTTTGTCAAACATTTATAAAAGCAGCGCATGTATTCTCAGTCCCAAAAATATATATTGTAAAAGCATTTAAAAAGGGAGCAAATGAAACTCACAATACTGTATTTCGTAGTAAAAATACATATGTCATCATTGAACAAGTGTAGGGTTGGCCTCGGATTCACGAACCTATATTAATTATATATATTTATGTTGGTCAATATCTGTCTAACAATTTAGGTCAAGTCATAGTGTATCACAATCCTAATGCTCGAGACTGATATGCAAAAGTCAACAAAAAATCAGCTTGACCCAAAATGACTTCCAAAATCTATACATGCTTATTATATAACTTAAATATAGTTGTTTTATATATTTAAATATATTTAACAGATTTTATTAGAGTAAATAATATAAATCATTTAAATAAAAATTTATTTTCAAAATTTATAAAAATATACTTTTATATATCTTAAGTAGGTGTGTTCACCATTTGGTTTGAAACAATTTAAACCGAATATCGAATCGAAACCAAATCGAAAAAAACCAAACCGAATTTGAAAAATAGTTTTCGGATCGAGAAAAACCGAAACCGAATTTTAATTCAGTTTTTCGGTTTGGTTTTCGGTTTTAAATTTTTTTAATTTGGTTAACCAAAAACCGAATATAAAACCGAATTCAATTTATACAATGTTAAATAAATATTT